>NW_027496050.1:0-67173 GCF_021521415.1 Bidens hawaiensis
CCAACACCCTCCAGCTTACAACCATCGCATTACCTTAATTTGCAACAGGTGAACTGCATTAGAAGAAATGGAAAACCGACACAAATGCTTAGAACCGAGACAAAAAAATATATGAATCATGGAAGGTAAATTTGTGTCATTTAAAGAGCAGATTAATTAGCATCAAGATGATTATCATTCAAAGGTATCATTCAAAGGAAAAAAGAAGCAGCTACGCTATCGTTGGATCACAAGTATGAACCATAGATAGCAAATATGCTACTTTTTAAAATTAGTTCCCAAAATTGTTGTTTTTGTCAAAAACACATGGACTATTTATGTAATATACTTTTAGCCTTCTCAAAAAATTTTAAATTACCATGTCTTTGAAAGTATGAATCATTCTTTCACTTTCTCTCTTTGACCATTAGTGTGTGAGTGAAAGGCAGTAGTAATTAACGATCGAGTGCCTAAATCCCTGAAGAAATTCCTCTAGAATCCAGAAAGTAAATTGTGTCTCGATCGAAGACAATAGTCACCAAATATTTACTTGTCATTCCTTTGAAAGAATGTATCCCCTAGACCGGCAGAAAAATGATATCATTTAGCCAGATGATTGACAACAATCAATGATATAGAGTAAAAGCTTTTGTGGTTTGCATGCTCAACTTTGGACTAAAAAAAGACAAGTGAAAACACTCTTGTACATATGTAACATTATCACGCTACGTATCGTGCCACTGCTATTAATTCGATTTTCAAATCACGATACATCTTGGTAATACATGAATGAGTAAAATATCTTAACTTATGAGCTTCATCAACAAATAACAACTTAACATCACAATTGTTAGGAATCTATCTTTTCATCAAGATCTTTAATCGGACCATCAGCCTGTTCTCCTTTCATAGTTGGTTTATTGGATTTTAATAATCCAAACTTTGGTCTATTGGCCGATATTAATCCCAACTTAAGAAATTCTCTAGAATAATCCCAACTTTCACTCTATTGGCCTCCACTGAGCCTTTTCTTAACAGGAACTAACCCAGTTAGTTTTAGGGCAAAATATGTCATTTCTACAAATTGAGGGGGACAAACGAAAAATGTAAATAAACTTAATAACTCAATGACACAGGCGCCACCACCACCGCGATGGCCGCCACCGACACCAAGACCCTCGACACCGCCACCGCCACCACCGCCGCCGCCGCCGCCGCCGACATCGCCATTACCACCGCGACCTCCGCCATTGCCTCCACCGCCACAACCAGTGGCGGAGGCCACAATGGTGGTGGTGACGATGTCGACGATGGCGGTCGTGGTGGTGGTGGTGGCAGTGTCGAGGGTCGCGGTGTCGGTGACGGCGACCGCGGTGGTGGTTGCGCCCATTTCGCTGAGTTTTTAAGTTAATTTATATTTTTCGTTTATCCCCCTAAATTTGTAGAAATGACATATTTTGCGCTAAAACTAACTGGGTTAGTTCCTGTTAAGAAAAGGCTCAGTGGAGGCCAACAGAGTGAAAACTAGGATTATTCTAAGGAATTTCTTAAATTGAGATTAATATCGGCCAATAGGCCAAAGTTTGGATTATTAAAATCCAATAAACCTTCATAGTTTCATCTTTTAAAACCTCAAATTGAGCATTCAAATAGATTAAACGTTACCAGCATCGCCATCCTCATCAACTCGACATGAATAGAATGAATAACACTTCGTCTCATAGTTTCCTTGTATTGGTTGGACTATAATATTACATTACAATGTGTTAAGAATTCGAATGTTACAGCATTTGATATATGATGCACACCTATCGTATAAGTAGTAGAATAACAATGTCTCCATGCTAAGCATCCCTTAATGCAACATAGTTTCAATCATCAACTAATTAATAAATAACAACAATGTAATTCCTTTCATTTGAATAATAAAGGCCAGAGGTTCACCGCTGTGGCGGGTACCTAGTGAATTTCTTTAGGAAATGTCGTCGGTTCAAGTCTCATTCATGACAAATTGTTGCTAGCAAGTCAAGGGTTTTTTAATATTCTATCAATTTAGTTAAAATAAAATGAAAATTGGTACATCATTGACTATTGAGGTTTCTTTTATGGATATAGTACAGTAATTGCATAATGAGTTTATGATTAAACCACGAATGAAATCAGGTATATCGTTAGGATTTTAATTTGTGACTAATTTATGCAGATTTTAACCGACATTAAAATTGGTAACACCGCCGGGAGGTATGGCCACCAGCATGTCAAGGCTTTTGCATAGTTGGGGGTGGTAAAAGGTTACTGGTGGAATGTTTGGATGGGGAGGGGGGCAAGGGTGTTGTCCGACGTGGAGGTTATACCGCCCCTAGACGGTAACCACAGCATGTGGTGACTGTGGTCTAAAGTCAATCACTGAAACCCGTCATTCTAATTTGTTCTGCACAAGTATGATCTTCAATCGTCCTGTTAAAGTCAACAAACTAGAATGCAGGGCAACGGGCAACCCACTTAACAGTCTTAAAATTTCACACACATAGTAGTCACAAGCGCACAACTAGATGAAGAGAAGCACACCATGTGGCTACAAGAGCAGGACCTTCCTCTATACATTGTGTTACAAAACATTAAACTTTAAATTTCTTTGTATATTATATATAGAGAGAAAAATGTTCAATACATAATCAGTTTTAAGTACAAAACCACTAGAACCGCTTAAGACAGTCATACAGTGTTGAGCAAATGTAGTGGGTGATTGAAATAGAAACAGTTACGTAGTTTTGTAACAAACTGACGTACTACAACTAAAAAATACGTACACGTGTTTGTGTTTCTCATTTCTCACAGTTCCACTTGATGTGTTGGAAGTTGGAACAACATACCAGAAACGCATAACACACTTTACGTTATGCTTTAAACTTAACACACCCGCCTCCCAATCTCTATCTCCCTCTGGTTGTATCTATTGAACACTACTATAAGTGTATTATGCAGCTCTTGTGGTTTTGTATCAAAATTTCATCATGTATAGAGCGTGCCATATATAGTGATGACATCTAATGACAACATTAGATATTTAGTCACAAATTAAAGACATTAACTATTATGGTCACACATTAACGGAAACAACAATTGATGGGATCTATTTGATGGTGCAATGTCACAGACTGTTGACCTAATCGGGGATCTAAGCGCTGCAAGTGACAAGTATCCGTAACGAAGTCTAACTCAACCCGTATGATCAACTTAGCATACTCATCTAACTTTATCACATACCAAAGAATCTATAACCATAATATGAACTAGTTACGTGTGCTACACGGGTAACTAACCTAGTTTTTAAATATAAATAACCCTTTAAATAATTGGTTTTATAAATAATTAACTTTTTAATTTTTGGCAATTGATTTTCTGGAAAAAATAAAAACATGGCCTACATTGCTTTAAATTTTCAGTGTGTTTTAAATTAATTCTTTAAATTATACATTAAAGATGCTAATGAAAATGTTATTTGTATGGTGGCTTCCATTGCAGGTGAAGTCGTCTTTTGCTGGCTGATATTCAATAGTTACAGGTAAACATTTTTTTTACTAGGTGTAATATTATTTATTTATTTATTAATGTTTTAGTAAGATAATTGGTATGATACAAAAGTTAAACATTTTTTTGTTACAAGGTGTAATATTATTTATTAATGTTTTAGTAAGATAACTGCTATGATACAAAAGTTGATAAATATCTTGTTTGATCGTGGCTTAAAGTGAATAGGTTGCTGAATTTGTGGAGCTAGAAGTTTTTTTTGCTGAATTTGTGGAGTTGAAGAGAGAGACAATGGAACTTCTTTAAACTGCCTCTTCTAGAAGGTTTTTAAGGGGTTTGAAGGGCTGAGATTTAATCTTGTAAACTTTGAATGGTCAAGATGAAGCTAAAAGTTAGTTTTGAATAGGGGGAACAATATATTATATAATTGGACTCGTGATTAGTGTTGTTTTATACTTTTACATTAATTTTCTTATCATTATCTCTATCTCTATTATATAAAGCATGAGTTAGGATCTCTTAAATTTTAAGAGGTACATAACTTGTTGCTTATTATACAACATACTATGCATAGATTTAAGAAATTTTAAGGGTAATGTTGTCGTTATAGCATAATATGGTTACTTTAGTTTCTTACATAATAGTTTTAATTTTAGTCTTCTAACTTTATTCAAATTTTGTTAATTTATAGATAATTACATATTTACCCCTTATTTTAAACAAACTACCTCCACGACTTTTAAACATCTATAACTTTTTCACACGTTAATATTTTTTTAAGAAAACTATTCTATAAAAATGAACATTTTATTCTCTTTCAATTGAGTATGATATTGCTAGAGTTCATTTATTTCAAAAATATTAACATTTGCGTGATTACCGGTTTGTAACGACAACGGGTCAGGTCGAGCGATTCGAATCATGGGTCAAAATGAATTAGAGTCGGAACATGTCAATACAAAAGCTGGTTAATTTGGTTCAGGTCAAGATGGGTTTAGGTAGAAAAGGGTCATGTCAAAAGGGTATCAGGTCGAAACGGTGTCTGGTCCAGATGGGTTTCGGGTCAAAACGGGTTGCTTTGAAAATCAATTTATTTGAATTTGTTGTACATTTTAGGCATTAGTTACGAGATGACATTGTTTACATGTACCGGGCCCGATAAACACGTGTCCAACACCACGTAACGCACAAGTAATCAACGTGAGTTACACACGTGATGTCAGATAAGCATGTTTAATGCATGTAACATGCATTCAGGTGTCAGTTATGCGTGTTCAACTGTCAGTTACACACACTTGCTTTGCACATGGTACGCGTCTAATTTCAAGTTACGAACGCACCGTCATCGGGTTTGTGCACGTACTTCGCTGCATAGCGCGGGCACCTGACTAGTCTATTATTATAAAAATATACATAGATCTTTCCTAAACTAGGGGTGTTTAGGAAAATCCAAATTTTAATTGAAAAATAAATGGATTATTCAGATTGTTCATTTAATCTGTATGAGGAATGTTGGTAACTAGTAAGTGTGAAAATGCGTTTTCAACGAGCTAGTCTGATTGATAAGGAATGAGCCTAGACCGTTTTCCTCCATTATAACACCAATTCTCATCGCCAATTCGATCTTTGCGTAAACTAAGCTTTAGCTCATACTTTCTCATTAAACGAATTGACCTTGTTATATAATCATGCTCTTACCTTTACCTAGGCTTTACCACAACTCAATTCACTCTCAATTACATTCTTGTTCTTCATTTTGGTGCTCAGTTCACGTGACTTTCAAAAGTCAAAACTGACCTTCAATCTTTTCCTTCTAGTCCTCCCCCCCCCTGGTAATTAATTAATAATTGTTTTTGTTTAGTCTTCACCCCGGAATGGAACTCCTCTATAAACTCCATTTGCTTGAGATGTTTCATCCTCCAATTTTATTCATGTTCAATTATGTGGTTCATAAATCAATTTGGAACTTTTTCGTAATTGATTCACAACATAGTCTAAATTTTGATTATGCTAAGGCTATTTCTACATTTTTAACTTGTAGGAACCAATCTCGGGTTATTTTCCAGTTCGAGTCCGATAAAACCGAATTACTCGCTTATTTACTTTAAACTAACCATTTTCGCTATTTCATTTCAGATAACTTATTTTTAATCGAACTAAAACCATCAAACCTGACTAATAATTATTTAACCAAGTTTTCGTTAAAAACATAACCTTGTTGAACTAAACTCGTTAAAACACATAACTTGTTCTATATATTATCATTACCCCATTTTTCATCCAAAAACACCAAACCATGAATCGAAACCTCAAACTTCATACTCATTTATTTAAATCCAATATTGATTATAGTATCCTTAATTAACTAGGATTGCTCGTCGTGCCGAACCAAACTGGTTCACTCGCTTAACTCTATCTCACAACTTTTACAAAACAATTCACCAACATATCTTTGCCTGTGCTAATGTTTACATTCTGATTATGATGCGTGCTATGTGTTTATAGCTTTTGGTTGTGGTGGTTGCTCATGCTCATGCTCAATGTATTCACTCTCAATAGTGAATGTGCATAGTTCATTCTCAATAATGAACATGCTTTTCTTCATAGTCCATTCTCAATAATGGACACACTTATCTGTTTGATTTTCATTATATTTAATCATACATCAAATGGCATATTTTCTCATATTACATAATATATATAAATCTTATGTTTGCTCAATAGCAAATGCACATAGTTCATTCTCAATAATGAACTCACTACACACATAGTTCATTCTCAACAATAAACACGCTTTTCCTCATAGCTCATTCTCGATAATAGACACACTTATTTGTTATATTTTCATTATATTCTTTTGAGTAAATTGCGATTTCTTTCCATATATTTTGTTCAAATATGCGGTTTTAGTCCAGTAGTTTCAAAGTTACGAATTTCGTCTCTTTGTTTTCATTTTACTTGCAATTAACCCTGAATTCATTAACCTCGTTAATTCTGATCGTTAATTCATCATCATGCACCTCATAAGATGAGCAGTTTTGCCATTTTTCTCCCCGAATAAACCACAGTCCTAATTCGTAAGCCATCTCACGTGAGGGGCTGAGGTGTGTTCGTTGAAACAAGGACAAAACTGTCCCTTACGTGAATAGCACGCTGATGAGTTTAACGACCAGACATAATGAGATTAGTGAATTCGGGTTTAATTGCAAGTGAAATGAAACCACAGAGACTAAAATCGCAAATTTGAAACTATTAGACTAAAATCGCAGATTTGGACAAACACATGAACGAAACCCGCAATTCACTCTATTCTTATTATACATAAAATGACGCGTGGATTGTATTTTCTCATATTACATAATGTAAATCTTTTGTTTGTTCACCAACATTATTGTTGACTTTGTTTTCATACATGTGACGGGTACTAATTGTTGAAGTATTTCAAGAAATGATGACATATAGATATGCTATTGACCTAGGACAAATAAACAAAAATTAACGATTGTTTTGTTATGTTTGATTTAAAATCCGATGTATTGTATGAACCTTAATGTGAAATGAATAAATATTACTTTAAATAATGCAATAAGCTACAAGCAATCGTACGTTCGCCCCAACGTATAATCCGTCTTTGGTCGGTATGTGACAAGAGAGAGAGATAATATGAAAACTCATGTGAGTTGAAGAAGTCAAAAACCCTGAAAACTCATTTTTAATCACATGTTTAAAGTGAACAATTAGTTTATGTGACTGTAAAATAAAAGTAAACAAACAAAATGCAAAAGTTATTTACTTTTTTCATCTCTCAAGAGTCATATGTGTAACATATATGTAACAAATCATTGTCTAAATTTTTTATTTTTTCTTTGCGTATTAAACGTAACATGATATATTAGTTAAGCTAAAGACATACCACCTGTATACAACCCACCTTACTCAAGTTGAACCCCTCTTATAATGGCGCCACCCAATTTCAAAGCGTGCACATGAGCCGGATATCAAACTCGAGCACCACCTCATAATAAAACTCTTAAGAAAAACGCTAAACCACCCACTAACAAGTCCTTCAAATTTTTAACCTCGTTATTATCTTTCCAAAATATTTGTTAGATAATAGTTGAATATGAAAAAAAGTTCATATATTCTTTCATGAAAATCTATGGTCCTCATTACTCAATAATTATTTGCAAAGATTATAAAGATAGTACTTTTACCTAATATATTCTTTCATGAAAATCTATGGTTCTCATTACTCAATAATTATTTGCAAAGATTTAAACCACTGATCTAGGGTTACTATAAAGATACCATTCTTCACACATAGAATGGTGTCATTCGTCATAAAAAATTACACAAGGTAAATAATAGTACACCTTCTGTCTCTTCGGTTTCCTTTTTATACAACAGTCCTTTCTTCAAGTCCCCAAGAACCAGACCACCTCCCCCAGTTCACCCCTCATACCTGACAATAACTCAACAACAAATAAAGTTTACTTCAAATCTCATATCATATTCAGCCTCCATACCCTCCATCTGATCTTCATGTTTTTTTTTTCATTTTCTTTCTTATTTCTCAAAGTTCTTGAATAATAATAACACCCCACCTTTACTAATCATCATCTTGACCATCTAGATCGGATAATAGAAGGTATCGGGTAAACCACTGATCTAGGGTTACTAATTTAAACCACTGATTTGTACTTTTACCTAATTTTGGTAAAGAAAAATGCTGTCTTTTTGTTTCTTTTTCCTTTTTTGAAACCTACAAAATTAAATGTTTCCATTCATAGAAAATTACCCTTGATTTGAACTCTGGTTTATTCATTGTTTTCTTAGTGGATTTGGATGCCAAAAATGGCTTGTGGCAGTGGAAATATGATGGTTAGGGAAAAAATACAGATTAAAAAAATTGATAATGCTACAGCAAGAAGGGTGACTTTCTCCATGAGGAGAAGAGGGTTGTTTAAGAAAGCTGAAGAGCTTTCTGTACTTTGTGATGCTGATGTTGCTGTTATTCTCTTCTCCTCTAATGACAAGCTCTTTCATTACTCCAGTTCAAGGTATCTAGGGTTTTATTAATCTTGTTATTATTTTTTGGTGTTTGTATGTGTTTTAATGTGTGTCAGTGTCTGGTGTAATCATATTTTAATGTGTGGTGCTTTATAATCTTTTGTGTACTTGTTTCTTTTGTATTTTGTGTTGTAGGGTTTCTAATGAAGTTCTTTAATCAGGGTTCAGGAATTCATTGTCTAGTTTTGTGTGTTTAATTTGATATATTAATGTTTTTTTATGATCTGATTGTCTGGTATCTATTTTTCACAATGGATGTGAGACTGAGATTAACTTGGCTTGTACTTTATTCTGGTATAGTTGTTTGGCTGTTCTTATGAGCATTCATATGTTTCTTGGAATATTTTTTATGACATGAGTTATAATTCAGATGCAAGTAGCCGTAAATGAAAAATGCTGTTTAAAGGGGTGGAAGAGGGGGGCTGATGGTTCTATGTATGTACTATTTTCTTACTGATTTTGTGATTCAAACCCATAATCTTTGTCCACAAATGGAATTCGGATGAGTTGTTTAATAGATCTAAAGTAGCTTATAGAAGAAACATTATCAGATGTCATAGCTCTCATGGTATTATGGCTGTTCTTTGAGCTAGCACTCATTTCTTTGGAAATATATATATTTTTTTGCATTTTAAATTCAGACGCATAAGCATGAAAATGAAGAAAAAAAAGCTGTGTTCGAAGAATCGAAGGGGATTTTTTTGTATGTGGTATTTTCTTTAGGTTATGCAACATTAATTTGACTTTGTGGTTGAAACTTGTGATCTTCCGGTTGCAAATCAATACAATTCAGATGCTTAATGGATTTAAGTTAACTTAGGCGATAAGTAGAAGAAAAAAACCCCTTTACCTGGTCACATGCTATCTATACTTAGTGTCTTAGATTCCATTTATATGAAATGTTTGAAGCATGCTATATTTGTTAACATAGTTTAACCAAATGCTTATCTACATTTGGAGTTTTTTTAAAGTAATTAGTAGCTGTTTAAGAGTTTATGGATAATACAGAATTATTAATATGACATATATGTTGAATTAGAAGTTTTGGTAATGCAGATTCATTATAAAGTCCAAAACTTGAACCCAGCATGGTACTTAAGTACAAAGCTTCATAAAATCCACCTCAAATGCCAAGGTCAACCACATAATGTTGCTACTACCAGTTCCATAGAGTTTCAATATTTGAGTTGTTACATATTTGAAGAAAAATGTACATGTGGATTAAAGGATTTAATTATCATTACTGTAAGGAATAAGATAAAAAGATAAAGATAAAGTTGGTAAGAGTTTGAATTTGAATTGTTTAGTTTATTAGTTAGGTTTATTGGTGTTCTGGTGTGTGTGCCCGGTTTGTGTGTACTGGTGTTTATTAAGATCTCGTCCAACATGGCCAAGTATCTAAGTCATCCTTAGATGTAGGAGCACTATAGGAGTATGTGGATTAAAGAATGGGTTAAGTAATTTTAATCGGAGAAGTTTAAGAAAGCCTCAAGTAACTCATTTGATGCGACCTTTACAAAATGTAAAAAAGAAAAGAATCATTTATATATCACTACAAAGTCTTTAAACAACCCAAAGAACTAGAATTTGATATTCATAATTATAACTCTAGAATTGTAAGAAAATAATTGCTATATACCATCCTAAAAAGGTCTAACAAAGCATTCACAGGTGCATTTATAAACTCGTGTTTTAATATAGAAAATGAATCACTGTCAGCTACATTCAGATTTAGAATTACACTCTTGAGGCAAGCTGATTGATTGTTTTCTTGAGGTTCTCCACTTATGAACATATACCGAGCGATAATTTATATAACTTGGTCTACTGTTTAGAAGACTCTTCTAAATTATGTAATACTAATGATTTGATTGTGAAGGCTTTGATCACATAATTTTGTTGCATAAACATCCGGTGTACATATAAATGTTTCTAATGCACAGTTTCTTTTTTTTTAGTATGGAAGAAGTACTTGAAAGGCGTAGCTTGCACTCAAAAAATATTGAGAAGTTAAACCAACCTTCTCTTGAGTTACAGGTGATCATGGCTTTATTTTTCTTGCTATGTAGGTACTTCACAATTGTTATAATCATTTCTTTGTTTTTTATTGAGGCTTGGAAAATATAACTAAAAGACTGCAATAAAAAACTTCTCTTTAAAAGTTAATATAGTCAAATCATAAAAATTAGCCATTGCAAAATATAACTAAAAGACTGCAATAAAAAAACTTCTCTTTACTTTAGTTTATTGTAATTTGTATTCTCATAACATATGTTGATCAAGTCTCGGATCTTTAGTTGAAAAATGATTTTTCATCACATCAATAGTTATGGTCCTAGATTTGGGAGTCAATAAGGGATATAAATTCCTATTTTTTGTTCTAATGCAACCTTTGTATCCTCTTATTTTGTCATTCAGCTGGTTGAGGACACCCACTATGCCAACTTGAGCAAAGAAGTTGCTGAAAGAACCCTTCACTTAAGGTACATTCTAATACACACATACATACATACACAACTAGGGGTTGGCTTAACTATTTAGAGGGCTCAAAGAAAAGTAAAGTTTAGAGGCCATTTTCCTAATTTATTGTTACAAAGTTATTCTTCTTTATTCATGTTTGGGAACAACAATAATATGCTTTTATGGAACTAATGTACTATTACATTAGTGAAAACATATTGCTATTATTGGCTCAATTGTTGTTTAATTTGTCCCAAGAAAAAGGTCCAACTATGAGTTCAGGGTGGCAAGCCCAAGTAGCTTTAGCAAGTAGGTTGTGCCGTTGTGGCCTTAATTAGGGGTTTTATGCGTTTTCTTAATGACCAAGTTAGGGTTATTATTTCTTGTTAGCAAAGTTGCATTAACATTATAAGTAGATGCCACCAAGTTAGGGTTTTATAAGAGAGATCGTAATCAAGGTTTTTAAGTTATATTTCTTCGATAATAACTAGCTTCTCTAAACCGCGTGTGCTTCGGTGAAGTGGCAGGAACTTGGTCGGTATTGGTTTGTACAAGATTAAGGGGGTGTTTGGGGGAGCTTTTAAAATTGTTTTTTTGCTTATTTGCTTTTTAAAAAGCAAAAGCAATTTTACAAAAGCTTCAATTTGAAGCTTTTGGAATTGTTTTCCCAAACACCCTTTTGCTTTTCAATAAACAAATAGCAAATAAGCAAGTTTTAAAAGCTCACCCAAACACCCCCTAAAAATTAAAAAAGCTTGGGTTGTTTGTGTAACTTAATGGAACTTGAGGGTCACAAAACTAAAAAAAGTTAAATATGTGGGGTTAATTGTGTAACTAATTGAAACTTGTGAATATGTAAATACTTTTGCACGGATTTCGAAACTATAGTTTTAATATATCCAGTGTATTCCTATTGTGTGTGTTTTCGTTCGTATCAATTCTGGACTGGAGTTTAGCTACCAACTTTAAAGCATTACATATATGTATGGTTAGCTATCAACTTTAAAGCATTACATCTCATGGTAATTAATGATGATGAATCAAACGAGACTAAAGATGTGGCAATGTTATTATAGTCATTCTTTTTTATGGGGTCTTTTCGTGGAAACATAAGAATTTGGAAAATATCACAAGTATACTCGTTTTAGAAAATAGATTAAAGTAATTTATGAAATTTTGGAGCCCTCTCAGATTTGGAGGCCTATTAATGTGAAATAACTGGCTATACATGTGTGTATATATGTAATATGTGTTTATGAAATGTGATTCTTCATTAAAAACAGGCGGTTGAGAGGGGAGGAGCTACAGGGTTTAAGTATTGAAGAGCTGCATCAGCTTGAGAAGTCGCTTGAAGCTGGATTGAGCCGGGTTGTTACCAAAAAGGTGTAGTTGCTTTGTATTTGTTAATGGTTATTATTTTTTCCTTCTGTATTATATGAAACATGCAAATTTTATGATTTTAAAAGCTTTTAAGTTACATTTACCTACATGTTTATTATCTCATGCAAGGGTGTTTTACATCATTTTCTATACTATGTATCAATATCATCTGAAGCATGTTTTTTTGTATTTGTCAATACATAAAGTTCTGAATAATATCAACTGAAGCATGTTTTTTTGTATTTGTAAATGCATAAAGTTCTGAATACTTTCTATAAAAAACAAAGTAAAAAATGTGTACGGGCCATATGATTGAATCAAGTTGATTGAGAAATGTCAAAAAGAGAGCCTTGTGAATAAGTCTTTAGACATGAGCTTACCTATAGTTTTACTGTTACAGGGCGAGGTGATTATGAACGAGATCTGTCGTCTTCAAGAGAAGGTCAGAACTCGAACTTAACTAAGTAATTTCATTTATATACTTTGTCCTTAAGATACGTGAATCATAAACCGTGTTAGAAATTGGTGACACAAAAGGGCATGCCACTGCCTTTTAGTGTTGGATAAGATCATTTTTGTAGCCATTTAACAACTTGCTTTAAAGTCGGTTACAAAACATGCAGGAATAGAAACTCATGGAGGACAATGACAAACTAAGACAAGAAGTAAGGGTCATGTTCTCTAAGGCTAAGTAGTTTTCTTTCTGTTTACATCTCTATTTGTATTAAGATAACGCCACAGGTATAATTTTCTTTGCCACCTATCCCCCTTTACAAAAAGGATGGTTTCACATTGTTAAATGTTGTACGAGTTTTTCGAGACGCTTCTAAAGAAAAACATTGTTTTGTTTGACTATGTTTGACTGCTATATGTGTTTTTTCTAACATTTGAATGGTGATTGAAGCTTTTGAAGATGTCTAATGCTCGAAAACGATTGATTTGTGATTCCGCTGATGATGGGGAATTATCGGAATCTACAGATATCTGCAACTCTGCTGGGTACTCCACAAGATTATGAAAGCTCCGGTACATCCCTTAAGCTAGGGTGAGCAAATTTGCTGTTATTTAGTTCTTTTTTTAAATTATAATATATATTAATTATTGATTGAGGGCTTGTCTTTTTATTTAATAATTAGTTATTGTACGTGTAGTTTCATTGCAGAATGATAATTTAAAATTCCTTAAAGTTGTTGTGTGTAAGATAATTCGTTGTGTTGCATTTCAAAGCAGTAGTCTTTTAAGTTATTAAACTATAAATTCAAGAAGCAGAGCCTGATACTTTCTTTTGATTTGAAAACCAAACAATCGCTTTAAAATGTAATTCTTTCATTATATAGAAACATAGATATTACAACAACATAGCAGGTAGGCGGGCAACAAGCTGCGCCGCCACCCCTTTCTGAATGTAATTGTACTTTCATATGTTTTTTCAACTACATGTTTGATCGAAAATGTTTTATACTTACATTAATCACATCATATGTGGTCATGGTGCAGGTTGCCTCACTCAAGGTGGTGAAAGCTTAATAGGATTTCTATAACTATCAAGTATGTAAATGTAAGCCAAGAATGTTAAAACAGTGATTTCTTTGGTCACCTATATGACATTTGGAGTTATGGTTGTTGGATGTACAATCCATGTTATATTACAAACTGCTACAAGATAAAAATAAATAAATGGTTGCATACTATTAACGGTCTTTGTATAAACTTTGCTCGCTATGATGACGTTTATAGGTACGTACTTCGGATGATGCCTAAATATAGAGAGAGAATATAGTGAGCGGGCAACTTATGATATACTTATGCCAAGTGGCATGCGATCTCTTTCGTTGCTTCTGATGTGCAATAACTTTGAATTGGTTATGTGAAGGGTCATGTTCTAACTTAAGTAAGTGATATCAATGATTTTTCAATTTATAACATGTTTGACTTCTAAAACTAATTAAGTTAAAAGCTTTGTGAAATCCTGTAAAATGATGATTTTATATTTTAATCAGATTCATATAAATAGTGATTAATTACTTTTGTAACCTGTATGGGGCTTAACACTATTTGTATAATAACCTTTTCTTAATTTGTTTTTGACCGTTTTGCAATCAAAATTAACTTTTTAGTCTTTTTTTGATCGTTTTACATCTCTATATTATTTATTAAAATTAATTTATAATTTAACATATGTGACATTTTGGAGGCGTAAGTTACAAATTGAAAATTTTGTATTATATCACTGCAAAATTATGAAACGGGTTCATTAAAAGTTTGACTTTCAGACTTGATTCAGTTAGTGTCTTTTATATGAAAAATTGTGTTGCTTCTTGTCCTTTAACTGCTATTTATTTTCTCAATTAAGTTTTGACATACGCTAAATTCCACTCCCTTGTTATTAATAAACAACAGTAAAATACTTAATAGGACCCATCTTTAAATGATGTTAGACTAATGAGATCCCCTATCTCAATCTTCATCCGTAACCTCACCTACGCCCATACCATGCCTTCGTTTTTTGTTGCTACCACTCTAGCCCCCCCCCCCCCCCCCCCCCCTCTCACCAACACCCTCCAGCTTACAACCATCGCATTACCTTAATTTGCAACAGGTGAACTGCATTAGAAGAAATGGAAAACCGACACAAATGCTTAGAACCGAGACAAAAAAATATATGAATCATGGAAGGTAAATTTGTGTCATTTAAAGAGCAGATTAATTAGCATCAAGATGATTATCATTCAAAGGTATCATTCAAAGGAAAAAAGAAGCAGCTACGCTATCGTTGGATCACAAGTATGAACCATAGATAGCAAATATGCTACTTTTTAAAATTAGTTCCCAAAATTGTTGTTTTTGTCAAAAACACATGGACTATTTATGTAATATACTTTTAGCCTTCTCAAAAAATTTTAAATTACCATGTCTTTGAAAGTGTGAATCATTCTTTCACTTTCTCTCTTTGACCATTAGTGTGTGAGTGAAAGGCAGTAGTAATTAACGATCGAGTGCCTAAATCCCTGAAGAAATTCCTCTAGAATCCAGAAAGTAAATTGTGTCTCGATCGAAGACAATAGTCACCAAATATTTACTTGTCATTCCTTTGAAAGAATGTATCCCCTAGACCGGCAGAAAAATGATATCATTTAGCCAGATGATTGACAACAATCAATGATATAGAGTAAAAGCTTTTGTGGTTTGCATGCTCAACTTTGGACTAAAAAAAGACAAGTGAAAACACTTTTGTACATATGTAACATTATCACGCTACGTATCGTGCCACTGCTATTAATTCGATTTTCAAATCACGATACATCTTGGTAATACATGAATGAGTAAAATATCTTAACTTATGAGCTTCATCAACAAATAACAACTTAACATCACAATTGTTAGGAATCTATCTTTTCATCAAGATCTTTAATCGGACCATCAGCCTGTTCTCCTTTCATAGTTGGTTTATTGGATTTTAATAATCCAAACTTTGGTCTATTGGCCGATATTAATCCCAACTTAAGAAATTCCCTAGAATAATCCCAACTTTCACTCTATTGGCCTCCACTGAGCCTTTTCTTAACAGGAACTAACCCAGTTAGTTTTAGGGCAAAATATGTCATTTCTACAAATTGAGGGGGACAAACGAAAAATGTAAATTAACTTAATAACTCAATGACACAGGCGCCACCACCACCGCGGTGGCCGCCACCGACACCAAGACCCTCGACACCGCCACCCGCCACCACCGCCGCCGCCGCCGACATCGCCATTACCACCGCGACCTCCGCCATTGCCTCCACCGCCACCACCAGTGGCGGAGGCCGCAATGGTGGTGGTGACGATGTCGACGACGGCGGTCGTGGTGGTGGTGGTGGCAGTGTTGAGGGTCGCGGTGTCGGTGACGGCGACCGCGGGGGTGGTTGCGCCCATTTCGCTGAGTTTTTAAGTTAATTTATATTTTTCGTTTATCCCCCTAAATTTGTAGAAATGACATATTTTGCGCTAAAACTAACTGGGTTAGTTCCTGTTAAGAAAAGGCTCAGTGGAGGCCAACAGAGTGAAAACTAGGATTATTCTAGGGAGTTTCTTAAATTGAGATTAATATCGGCCAATAGGCCAAAGTTTGGATTATTAAAATCCAATAAACCTTCATAGTTTCATCTTTTAAAACCTCAAATTGAGCATTCAAATAGATTAAACGTTACCAGCATCGCCATCCTCATCAACTCGACATGAATAGAATGAATAACACTTCGTCTCATAGTTTCCTTGTATTGGTTGGACTATAATATTACATTACAATGTGTTAAGAATTCGAATGTTACAGCATTTGATATATGATGCACACCTATCGTATAAGTAGTAGAATAACAATGTCTCCATGCTAAGCATCCCTTAATGCAACATAGTTTCAATCATCAACTAATTAATAAATAACAACAATGTAATTCCTTTCATTTGAATAATAAAGGCCAGAGCTGTGGCGGTACCTAGTGAATTTCTTTAGGAAATGTCGTCGGTTCAAGTCTCATTCATGACAAATTGTTGCTAGCAAGTCAAGGGTTTTTTAATATTCTATCAATTTAGTTAAAATAAAATGAAAATTGGTACATCATTGACTATTGAGGTTTCTTTTATGGATATAGTACAGTAATTGCATAATGAGTTTATGATTAAACCATGAATGAAATCAGGTATATCGTTAGGATTTTAATTTGTGACTAATTTATGCAGATTTTAACCGACATTAAAATTGGTAACACCGCCGGGAGGTATGGCCACCAGCATGTCAAGGCTTTTGCATAGTTGGGGGTGGTAAAAGGTTACTGGTGGAATGTTTGGATGGGGAGGGGGGCAAGGGTGTTGTCCGACGTGGAGGTTATACCGCCCCTAGACGGTAACCACAGCATGTGGTGACTGTGGTCTAAAGTCAATCACTGAAACCCGTCATTCTAATTTGTTCTGCACAAGTATGATCTTCAATCGTCCTGTTAAAGTCAACAAACTAGAATGCAGGGCAACGGGCAACCCACTTAACAGTCTTAAAATTTCACACACATAGTAGTCACAAGCGCACAACTAGATGAAGAGAAGCACACCATGTGGCTACAAGAGCAGGACCTTCCTCTATACATTGTGTTACAAAACATTAAACTTTAAATTTCTTTGTATATTATATATAGAGAGAAAAATGTTCAATACATAATCAGTTTTAAGTACAAAACCACTAGAACCGCTTAAGACAGTCATACAGTGTTGAGCAAATGTAGTGGGTGATTGAAATAGAAACAGTTACGTAGTTTTGTAACAAACTGACGTACTACAACTAAAAAATACGTACACGTGTTTGTGTTTCTCATTTCTCACAGTTCCACTTGATGTGTTGGAAGTTGGAACAACATACCAGAAACGCATAACACACTTTACGTTATGCTTTAAACTTAACACACCCGCCTCCCAATCTCTATCTCCCTCTGGTTGTATCTATTGAACACTACTATAAGTGTATTATGCAGCTCTTGTGGTTTTGTATCAAAATTTCATCATGTATAGAGCGTGCCATATATAGTGATGACATCTAATGACAACATTAGATATTTAGTCACAAATTAAAGACATTAACTATTATGGTCACACATTAACGGAAACAACAGTTGATGGGATCTATTTGATGGTGCAATGTCACAGACTGTTGACTTAATCGGGGATCTAAGCGCTGCAAGTGACAAGTATCCGTAACGAAGTCTAACTCAACCCGTATGATCAACTTAGCATACTCATCTAACTTTATCACATACCAAAGAATCTATAACCATAATATGAACTAGTTATTCGTGCTACACGGGTAACTAACCTAGTTTTTAAATATAAATAACCCTTTAAATAATTGGTTTTATAAATAATTAACTTTTTAATTTTTGGCAATTGATTTTCTGGAAAAAATAAAAACATGGCCTACATTGCTTTAAATTTTCAGTGTGTTTTAAATTAATTCTTTAAATTATACATTAAAGATGCTAATGAAAATGTTATTTGTATGGTGGCTTCCATTGCAGGTGAAGTCGTCTTTTGCTGGCTGATATTCAATAGTTACAGGTAAACATTTTTTTTACTAGGTGTAATATTATTTATTTATTTATTAATGTTTTAGTAAGATAATTGGTATGATACAGAAGTTAAACTTTTTTTTGTTACAAGGTGTAATATTATTTATTAATGTTTTAGTAAGATAACTGCTATGATACAAAAGTTGATAAATATCTTGTTTGATCGTGGCTTAAAGTGAATGGGTTGCTGAATTTGTGGAGCTAGAAGTTTTTTTTGCTGAATTTGTGGAGTTGAAGAGAGAGACAATGGAACTTCTCTAAACTGCCTCTTCTAGAAGGTTTTTAAGGGGTTTGAAGGGCTGAGATTTAATCTTGTAAACTTTGAATGGTCAAGATGAAGCTAAAAGTTAGTTTTGAATAGGGGGAACAATATATTATATAATTGGACTCGTGATTTGTGTTGTTTTATACTTTTACATTAATTTTCTTATCATTATCTCTATCTCTATTATATATAAAGCATGAGTTAAGGATCTCTTAAATTTTAAGAGGTACATAACTTGTTGCTTATTATACAACATACTATGCATAGATTTAAGAAATTTTAAGGGTAATGTTGTCGTTATAACATAATATGGTTACTTTAGTTTCTTACATAATAGTTTTAATTTTAGTCTTCTAACTTTATTCAAATTTTGTTAATTTATAGATAATTACATATTTACCCCTTATTTTAAACAAACTACCTCCACGACTTTTAAACATCTATAACTTTTTCACACGTTAATATTTTTTTAAGAAAACTATTCTATAAAAATGAACATTTTATTCTCTTTCAATTGAGTATGATATTGCTAGAGTTCATTTATTTCAAAAATATTAACATTTGCGTGATTACCGGTTTGTAACGACAACGGGTCAGGTCGAGCGGTTCGAATCATGGGTCAAAATGAATTAGAGTCGGAACATGTCAATACAAAATCTGGTTAATTTGGTTCAGGTCAAGATGGGTTTAGGTAGAAAAGGGTCATGTCAAAAGGGTATCAGGTCGAAACGGTGTCTGGTCCAGATGGGTTTCGGGTCAAAACGGGTTGCTTTGAAAATCAATTTATTTGAATTTGTTGTACATTTTAGGCATTAGTTACGAGATGACATTGTTTACATGTACCGGGCCCGATAAACACGTGTCCAACACCACGTAACGCACAAGTAATCAACGTGAGTTACACACGTGATGTCAGATAAGCATGTTTAATGCATGTAACATGCATTCAGGTGTCAGTTATGCGTGTTCAACTGTCAGTTACACACACTTGCTTTGCACATGGTACGCGTCTAATTTCAAGTTACGAACGCACCGTCATCGGGTTTGTGCACGTACTTCGCTGCATAGCGCGGGCACCTGACTAGTCTATTATTATAAAAATATACATAGATCTTTCCTAAACTAGGGGTGTTTAGGAAAATCCAAATTTTAATTGAAAAATAAATGGATTATTCAGATTGTTCATTTAATCTGTATGAGGAATGTTGGTAACTAGTAAGTGTGAAAATGCGTTTTCAACGAGCTAGTCTGATTGATAAGGAATGAGCCTAGACCGTTTTCCTCCATTATAACACCAATTCTCATCGCCAATTCGATCTTTGCGTAAACTAAGCTTTAGCTCATACTTTAACTCATTAAACGAATTGACCTTGTTATATAATCATGCTCTTACCTTTACCTAGGCTTTACCACAACTCAATTCACTCTCAATTACATTCTTGTTCTTCATTTTGGTGCTCAGTTCACGTGACTTTCAAAAGTCAAAACTGACCTTCAATCTTTTCCTTCTAGTCCTCCCCCCCCTGGTAATTAATTAATAATTGTTTTTGTTTAGTCTTCACCCCGGAATGGAACTCCTCTATAAACTCCATTTGCTTGAGATGTTTCATCCTCCAATTTTATTCATGTTCAATTATGTGGTTCATAAATCAATTTGGAACTTTTTCGTAATTGATTCACAACATAGTCTAAATTTTGATTATGCTAAGGCTATTTCTACATTTTTAACTTGTAGGAACCAATCTCGGGTTATTTTCCAGTTCGAGTCTGATAAAACCGAATTACTCGCTTATTTACTTTAAACTAACCATTTTCGCTATTTCATTTCAGATAACTTATTTTTAATCGAACTAAAACCATCAAACCTGACTAATAATTATTTAACCAAGTTTTCGTTAAAAACATAACCTTGTTGAACTAAACTCGTTAAAACACATAACTTGTTCTATATATTATCTTTACCCCATTTTTCATCCAAAAACACCAAACCATGAATCGAAACCTCAAACTTCATACTCATTTATTTAAATCCAATATTGATTATAGTATCCTTAATTAACTAGGATTGCTCGTCGTGCCGAACCAAACTGGTTCACTCGCTTAACTCTATCTCACAACTTTTACAAAACAATTCACCAACATATCTTTGCCTGTGCTAATGTTTACATTCTGATTATGATGCGTGCTATGTGTTTATAGCTTTTGGTTGTGGTGGTTGCTCATGCTCATCCTCATCCTCAATGTATTCACTCTCAATAGTGAATGTGCATAGTTCATTCTCAATAATGAACATGCTTTTCTTCATAGTCCATTCTCAATAATGGACACACTTATCTGTTTGATTTTCATTATATTTAATCATACATCAAATGGCATATTTTCTCATATTACATAATATATATAAATCTTATGTTTGCTCAATAGCAAATGCACATAGTTCATTCTCAATAATGAACACACTTCACACATAGTTCATTCTCAACAATAAACACGCTTTTCCTCATAGCTCATTCTCGATAATAGACACACTTATTTGTTATATTTTCATTATATTCTTTTGAGTAAATTGCGATTTCTTTCCATATATTTTGTTCAAATATGCGGTTTTAGTCCACTAGTTTCAAAGTTACGAATTTCGTCTCTTTGTTTTCATTTTACTTGCAATTAACTCTGAATTCATTAACCTCGTTAATTCTGATCGTTAACTCATCATCATGCACCTCATAAGATGAGCAGTTTTGCCATTTTTCTCCCCGAATAAACCACAGTCCTAATTCGTAAGCCATCTCACGTGAGGGGCTGAGGTGTGTTTGTTGAAACAAGGACAAAACTGTCCCTCACGTGAATAGCACGCTGATGGGTTTAAGACCAGACCTAATGAGATTAGTGAATTCGGGTTTAATTGCAAGTGAAATGAAACCACAGGGACGGAAATCGCAAATTTGAAACTATTAGACTAAAATCGCAGATTTGGATAAACCACATGGACGAAACCCGCAATTCACTCTATTCTTATTATACATAAAATGACGCGTGGATTGTATTTTCTCATATTACATAATGTAAATCTTTTGTTTGTTCACCAACATTATTGTTGACTTTGTTTTCATACATGTGACGGGTACTAATTGTTGAAGTATTTCAAGAAATGATGACATATAGATATGCTATTGACCTAGGACAAATAAACAAAAATTAACGATTGTTTTGTTATGTTTGATTTAAAATCCGATGTATTGTATGAACCTTAATGTGACATGAATAAATATTACTTTAAATAATGCAATAAGCTATAAGCAATCGTACGTTCGCCCCAACGTATAATCCGTCTTTGGTTGGTATGTGACAAGAGAGAGGGATAATATGAAAACTCATGTGAGTTGAAGAAGTCAAAAACCCTGAAAACTCATTTTTAATCACATGTTTAAAGTGAACAATTAGTTTATGTGACTGTAAAATAAAAGTAAACAAACAAAATGCAAAAGTTAATTACTTTTTTCATCTCTCAAGAGTCATATGTGTAACATATATGTAACAAATCATTGTCTAAATTTTTTATTTTTTCTTTGCGTATTAAACGTAACATGATATATTAGTTAAGCTAAAGACATACCATCTGTATACAACCCACCTTACTCAAGTTGAACCCCTTTTATAATGGCGCCACTCAATTACAAAGCGTGCACATGAGCCGGATATCAAACTCGAGCACCACCTCATAATAAAACTCTTAAGAAAAACGCTAAACCATCCACTAACAAGTCCTTCAAATTTTTAACCTCGTTATTATCTTTCCAAAATATTTGTTAGATAATAGTTGAATATAAAAAAAAGTTCATATATTCTTTCATGAAAATATATGGTCCTCATTACTCAATAATTATTTGCAAAGATTATAAAGAT
Source organism: Bidens hawaiensis (assembly GCF_021521415.1). NCBI lineage: Eukaryota > Viridiplantae > Streptophyta > Magnoliopsida > Asterales > Asteraceae > Bidens > Bidens hawaiensis. The sequence goes on from NW_027496050.1 coordinate 22,681, forward strand.
AGTACTTTTACCTAATATATTCTTTCATGAAAATCTATGGTCCTCATTACTCAATAATTATTTGCAAAGATTTAAACCACTGATCTAGGGTTACTATAAAGATCCCATTCTTCACACATAGAATGGTATCATTCGTCATAAAAAATTACACAAGGTAAATAATAGTACACCTTCTGTCTCTTCGGTTTCCTTTTTATACAATAGTCCTTTCTTCAAGTCCCCAAGAACCAGACCACCTCCCCCAGTTCACCCCTCATACCTGACAATAACTCAACAACAAATAAAGTTTACTTCAAATCTCATATCATATTCAGCCTCCATACCCTCCATCTGATCTTCATGTTTTTTTTTTTCATTTTCTTTCTTATTTCTCAAAGTTCTTGAATAATAATAACACCCCACCTTTACTAATCATCATCTTGACCATCTAGATCGGATAATAGAAGGTATCGGGTAAACCACTGATCTAGGGTTACTAATTTAAACCACTGATTTGTACTTTTACCTAATTTTGGTAAAGAAAAATGCTGTCTTTTTGTTTCTTTTTCCTTTTTTGAAACCTACAAAATTAAATGTTTCCATTCATAGAAAATTACCCTTAATTTGAACTCTGGTTTATTCATTGTTTTCTTAGTGGATTTGGATGCCAAAAATGGCTTGTGGCAGTGGAAATATGATGGTTAGGGAAAAAATACAGATTAAAAAAATTGATAATGCTACAGCAAGAAGGGTGACTTTCTCCATGAGGAGAAGAGGGTTGTTTAAGAAAGCTGAAGAGCTTTCTGTACTTTGTGATGCTGATGTTGCTGTTATTCTCTTCTCCTCTAATGACAAGCTCTTTCATTACTCCAGTTCAAGGTATCTAGGGTTTTATTAATCTTGTTATTATTTTTTGGTGTTTGTATGTGTTTTAATGTGTGTCAGTGTCTGGTGTAATCATATTTTAATGTGTGGTGCTTTATAATCTTTTGTGTACTTGTTTCTTTTGTATTTTGTGTTGTAGGGTTTCTAATGAAGTTCTTTAATCAGGGTTCAGGAATTCATTGTCTAGTTTTGTGTGTTTAATTTGATATATTAATGTTTTTTTATGATCTGATTGTCTGGTATCTATTTTTCACAATGGATGTGAGACTGAGATTAACTTGGCTTGTACTTTATTCTGGTATAGTTGTTTGGCTGTTCTTATGAGCATTCATATGTTTCTTGGAATATTTTTTATGACATGAGTTATAATTCAGATGCAAGTAGCCGTAAATGAAAAATGCTGTTTAAAGGGGTGGAAGAGGGGGGCTGATGGTTCTATGTATGTACTATTTTCTTACTGATTTTGTGATTCAAACCCATAATCTTTGTCCACAAATGGAATTCGGATGAGTTGTTTAATAGATCTAAAGTAGCTTATAGAAGAAACATTATCAGATGTCATAGCTCTCATGGTATTATGGCTGTTCTTTGAGCTAGCACTCATTTCTTTGGAAATATATATATTTTTTTGCATTTTAAATTCAGACGCATAAGCATGAAAATGAAGAAAAAAAAGCTGTGTTCGAAGAATCGAAGGGGATTTTTTTGTATGTGGTATTTTCTTTAGGTTATGCAACATTAATTTGACTTTGTGGTTGAAACTTGTGATCTTCCGGTTGCAAATCAATACAATTCAGATGCTTAATGGATTTAAGTTAACTTAGGCGATAAGTAGAAGAAAAAAACCCCTTTACCTGGTCACATGCTATCTATACTTAGTGTCTTAGATTCCATTTATATGAAATGTTTGAAGCATGCTATATTTGTTAACATAGTTTAACCAAATGCTTATCTACATTTGGAGTTTTTTTAAAGTAATTAGTAGCTGTTTAAGAGTTTATGGATAATACAGAATTATTAATATGACATATATGTTGAATTAGAAGTTTTGGTAATGCAGATTCATTATAAAGTCCAAAACTTGAACCCAGCATGGTACTTAAGTACAAAGCTTCATAAAATCCACCTCAAATGCCAAGGTCAACCACATAATGTTGCTACTACCAGTTCCATAGAGTTTCAATATTTGAGTTGTTACATATTTGAAGAAAAATGTACATGTGGATTAAAGGATTTAATTATCATTACTGTAAGGAATAAGATAAAAAGATAAAGATAAAGTTGGTAAGAGTTTGAATTTGAATTGTTTAGTTTATTAGTTAGGTTTATTGGTGTTCTGGTGTGTGTGCCCGGTTTGTGTGTACTGGTGTTTATTAAGATCTCGTCCAACATGGCCAAGTATCTAAGTCATCCTTAGATGTAGGAGCACTATAGGAGTATGTGGATTAAAGAATGGGTTAAGTAATTTTAATCGGAGAAGTTTAAGAAAGCCTCAAGTAACTCATTTGATGCGACCTTTACAAAATGTAAAAAAGAAAAGAATCATTTATATATCACTACAAAGTCTTTAAACAACCCAAAGAACTAGAATTTGATATTCATAATTATAACTCTAGAATTGTAAGAAAATAATTGCTATATACCATCCTAAAAAGGTCTAACAAAGCATTCACAGGTGCATTTATAAACTCGTGTTTTAATATAGAAAATGAATCACTGTCAGCTACATTCAGATTTAGAATTACACTCTTGAGGCAAGCTGATTGATTGTTTTCTTGAGGTTCTCCACTTATGAACATATACCGAGCGATAATTTATATAACTTGGTCTACTGTTTAGAAGACTCTTCTAAATTATGTAATACTAATGATTTGATTGTGAAGGCTTTGATCACATAATTTTGTTGCATAAACATCCGGTGTACATATAAATGTTTCTAATGCACAGTTTCTTTTTTTTTAGTATGGAAGAAGTACTTGAAAGGCGTAGCTTGCACTCAAAAAATATTGAGAAGTTAAACCAACCTTCTCTTGAGTTACAGGTGATCATGGCTTTATTTTTCTTGCTATGTAGGTACTTCACAATTGTTATAATCATTTCTTTGTTTTTTATTGAGGCTTGGAAAATATAACTAAAAGACTGCAATAAAAAACTTCTCTTTAAAAGTTAATATAGTCAAATCATAAAAATTAGCCATTGCAAAATATAACTAAAAGACTGCAATAAAAAAACTTCTCTTTACTTTAGTTTATTGTAATTTGTATTCTCATAACATATGTTGATCAAGTCTCGGATCTTTAGTTGAAAAATGATTTTTCATCACATCAATAGTTATGGTCCTAGATTTGGGAGTCAATAAGGGATATAAATTCCTATTTTTTGTTCTAATGCAACCTTTGTATCCTCTTATTTTGTCATTCAGCTGGTTGAGGACACCCACTATGCCAACTTGAGCAAAGAAGTTGCTGAAAGAACCCTTCACTTAAGGTACATTCTAATACACACATACATACATACACAACTAGGGGTTGGCTTAACTATTTAGAGGGCTCAAAGAAAAGTAAAGTTTAGAGGCCATTTTCCTAATTTATTGTTACAAAGTTATTCTTCTTTATTCATGTTTGGGAACAACAATAATATGCTTTTATGGAACTAATGTACTATTACATTAGTGAAAACATATTGCTATTATTGGCTCAATTGTTGTTTAATTTGTCCCAAGAAAAAGGTCCAACTATGAGTTCAGGGTGGCAAGCCCAAGTAGCTTTAGCAAGTAGGTTGTGCCGTTGTGGCCTTAATTAGGGGTTTTATGCGTTTTCTTAATGACCAAGTTAGGGTTATTATTTCTTGTTAGCAAAGTTGCATTAACATTATAAGTAGATGCCACCAAGTTAGGGTTTTATAAGAGAGATCGTAATCAAGGTTTTTAAGTTATATTTCTTCGATAATAACTAGCTTCTTTAAACCGCGTGTGCTTCGGTGAAGTGGCAGGAACTTGGTCGGTATTGGTTTGTACAAGATTAAGGGGGTGTTTGGAGGAGCTTTTAAAATTGTTTTTTTGCTTATTTGCTTTTTAAAAAGCAAAAGCAATTTTACAAAAGCTTCAATTTGAAGCTTTTGGAATTGTTTTCCCAAACACCCTTTTGCTTTTCAATAAACAAATAGCAAATAAGCAAGTTTTAAAAGCTCACCCAAACACCCCCTAAAAATTAAAAAAGCTTGGGTTGTTTGTGTAACTTAATGGAACTTGAGGGTCACAAAACTAAAAAAAGTTAAATATGTGGGGTTAATTGTGTAACTAATTGAAACTTGTGAATATGTAAATACTTTTGCACGGATTTCGAAACTATAGTTTTAATATATCCAGTGTATTCCTATTGTGTGTGTTTTCGTTCGTATCAATTCTGGACTGGAGTTTAGCTACCAACTTTAAAGCATTACATATATGTATGGTTAGCTATCAACTTTAAAGCATTACATCTCATGGTAATTAATGATGATGAATCAAACGAGACTAAAGATGTGGCAATGTTATTATAGTCATTCTTTTTTATGGGGTCTTTTCGTGGAAACATAAGAATTTGGAAAATATCACAAGTATACTCGTTTTAGAAAATAGATTAAAGTAATTTATGAAATTTTGGAGCCCTCTCAGATTTGGAGGCCTATTAATGTGAAATAACTGGCTATACATGTGTGTATATATGTAATATGTGTTTATGAAATGTGATTCTTCATTAAAAACAGGCGGTTGAGAGGGGAGGAGCTACAGGGTTTAAGTATTGAAGAGCTGCATCAGCTTGAGAAGTCGCTTGAAGCTGGATTGAGCCGGGTTGTTACCAAAAAGGTGTAGTTGCTTTGTATTTGTTAATGGTTATTATTTTTTCCTTCTGTATTATATGAAACATGCAAATTTTATGATTTTAAAAGCTTTTAGGTTACATTTACCTACATGTTTATTATCTCATGCAAGGGTGTTTTACATCATTTTCTATACTATGTATCAATATCATCTGAAGCATGTTTTTTTGTATTTGTCAATACATAAAGTTCTGAATAATATCAACTGAAGCATGTTTTTTTGCATTTGTAAATGCATAAAGTTCTGAATACTTTCTATAAAAAACAAAGTAAAAAATGTGTACGGGCCATATGATTGAATCAAGTTGATTGAGAAATGTCAAAAAGAGAGCCTTGTGAATAAGTCTTTAGACATGAGCTTACCTATAGTTTTACTGTTACAGGGCGAGGTGATTATGAACGAGATCTGTCGTCTTCAAGAGAAGGTCAGAACTCGAACTTAACTAAGTAATTTCATTTATATACTTTGTCCTTAAGATACGTGAATCATAAACCGTGTTAGAAATTGGTGACACAAGGGCATGCCACTGCCTTTTAGTGTTGGATAAGATCATTTTTGTAGCCATTTAACAACTTGCTTTAAAGTCGGTTACAAAACATGCAGGAAGAGAAACTCATGGAGGACAATGACAAACTAAGACAAGAAGTAAGAGTCATGTTCTCTAAGGCTAAGTAGTTTTCTTTCTGTTTACATCTCTATTTGTATTAAGATAACGCCACAGGTATAATTTTCTTTGCCACCTATCCCCCTTTACAAAAAGGATGGTTTCACATTGTTAAATGTTGTACGAGTTTTTCGAGACGCTTCTAAAGAAAAACATTGTTTTGTTTGACTATGTTTGACTGCTATATGTGTTTTTTCTAACATTTGAATGGTGATTGAAGCTTTTGAAGATGTCTAATGCTCGAAAACGATTGATTTGTGATTCCGCTGATGATGGGGAATTATCGGAATCTACAGATATCTGCAACTCTGCTGGGTACTCCACAAGATTATGAAAGCTCCGGTACATCCCTTAAGCTAGGGTGAGCAAATTTGCTGTTATTTAGTTCTTTTTTTAAATTATAATATATAGTAATTATTGATTGAGGGCTTGTCTTTTTATTTAATAATTAGTTATTGTACGTGTAGTTTCATTGCAGAATGATAATTTAAAATTCCTTAAAGTTGTTGTGTGTAAGATAATTCGTTGTGTTGCATTTCAAAGCAGTAGTCTTTTAAGTTATTAAACTATAAATTCAAGAAGCAGAGCCTGATACTTTCTTTTGATTTGAAAACCAAACAATCGCTTTAAAATGTAATTCTTTCATTATATAGAAACATAGATATTACAACAACATAGCAGGTAGGCGGGCAACAAGCTGCGCCGCCACCCCTTTCTGAATGTAATTGTACTTTCATATGTTTTTTCAACTACATGTTTGATCGAAAATGTTTTATACTTACATTAATCACATCATATGTGGTCATGGTGCAGGTTGCCTCACTCAAGGTGGTGAAAGCTTAATAGGATTTCTATAACTATCAAGTATGTAAATGTAAGCCAAGAATGTTAAAACAGTGATTTCTTTGGTCACCTATATGACATTTGGAGTTATGGTTGTTGGATGTACAATCCATGTTATATTACAAACTGCTACAAGATAAAAATAAATAAATGGTTGCATACTATTAACGGTCTTTGTATAAACTTTGCTCGCTATGATGACGTTTATAGGTACGTACTTCGGATGATGCCTAAATATAGAGAGAGAATATAGTGAGCGGGCAACTTATGATATACTTATGCCAAGTGGCATGCGATCTCTTTCGTTGCTTCTGATGTGCAATAACTTTGAATTAGTTATGTGAAGGGTCATGTTCTAACTTAAGTAAGTGATATCAATGATTTTTCAATTTATAACATGTTTGACTTCTAAAACTAATTAAGTTAAAAGCTTTGTGAAATCCTGTAAAATGATGATTTTATATTTTAATCAGATTCATATAAATAGTGATTAATTACTTTTGTAACCTGTATGGGGCTTAACACTATTTGTATAATAACCTTTTCTTAATTTGTTTTTGACCGTTTTGCAATCAAAATTAACTTTTTAGTCTTTTTTTGATCGTTTTACATCTCTATATTATTTATTAAAATTAATTTATAATTTAACATATGTGACATTTTGGAGGCGTAAGATACAAATTGAAAATTTTGTATTATATCACTGCAAAATTATGAAACGGGTTCATTAAAAGTTTGACTTTCAGACTTGATTCAGTTAGTGTCTTTTATATGAAAAATTGTGTTGCTTCTTGTCCTTTAACTGCTATTTATTTTCTCAATTAAGTTTTGACATATGCTAAATTCCACTCCCTTGTTATTAATAAACAACAGTAAAATACTTAATAGGACCCATCTTTAAATGATGTTAGACTAATGAGATCCCCTATCTCAATCTTCATCCGTAACCTCACCTACGCCCATACCATGCCTTCGTTTTTTGTTGCTACCACTCCAGCCCCCCCCCCCCCCCCTCTCACCAACACCCTCCAGCTTACAACCATCGCATTACCTTAATTTGCAACAGGTGAACTGCATTAGAAGAAATGGAAAACCGACACAAATGCTTAGAACCGAGACAAAAAAATATATGAATCATGGAAGGTAAATTTGTGTCATTTAAAGAGCAGATTAATTAGCATCAAGATGATTATCATTCAAAGGTATCATTCAAAGGAAAAAAGAAGCAGCTACGCTATCGTTGGATCACAAGTATGAACCATAGATAGCAAATATGCTACTTTTTAAAATTAGTTCCCAAAATTGTTGTTTTTGTCAAAAACACATGGACTATTTATGTAATATACTTTTAGCCTTCTCAAAAAATTTTAAATTACCATGTCTTTGAAAGTGTGAATCATTCTTTCACTTTCTCTCTTTGACCATTAGTGTGTGAGTGAAAGGCAGTAGTAATTAACGATCGAGTGCCTAAATCCCTGAAGAAATTCCTCTAGAATCCAGAAAGTAAATTGTGTCTCGATCGAAGACAATAGTCACCAAATATTTACTTGTCATTCCTTTGAAAGAATGTATCCCCTAGACCGGCAGAAAAATGATATCATTTAGCCAGATGATTGACAACAATCAATGATATAGAGTAAAAGCTTTTGTGGTTTGCATGCTCAACTTTGGACTAAAAAAAGACAAGTGAAAACACTTTTGTACATATGTAACATTATCACGCTACGTATCGTGCCACTGCTATTAATTCGATTTTCAAATCACGATACATCTTGGTAATACATGAATGAGTAAAATATCTTAACTTATGAGCTTCATCAACAAATAACAACTTAACATCACAATTGTTAGGAATCTATCTTTTCATCAAGATCTTTAATCGGACCATCACCTGTTCTCCTTTCATAGTTGGTTTATTGGATTTTAATAATCCAAACTTTGGTCTATTGGCCGATATTAATCCCAACTTAAGAAATTCCCTAGAATAATCCCAACTTTCACTCTATTGGCCTCCACTGAGCCTTTTCTTAACAGGAACTAACCCAGTTAGTTTTAGGGCAAAATATGTCATTTCTACAAATTGAGGGGGACAAACGAAAAATGTAAATTAACTTAATAACTCAATGACACAGGCGCCACCACCACCGCGGTCGCCGCCACCGACACCAAGACCCTCGACACCGCCACCCGCCACCACCGCCGCCGCCGCCGCCGTCGACATCGCCATTACCACCGCGACCTCCGCCATTGCCTCCACCGCCACCACCAGTGGCGGAGGCCGCAATGGTGGTGGTGACGATGTCGACGACGGCGGTCGTGGTGGTGGTGGTGGCAGTGTCGAGGGTCGCGGTGTCGGTGACGGCGACCGCCGTGGTGGTTGCGCCCATTTCGCTGAGTTTTTAAGTTAATTTATATTTTTCGTTTATCCCCCTAAATTTGTAGAAATGACATATTTTGCGCTAAAACTAACTGGGTTAGTTCCTGTTAAGAAAAGGCTCAGTGGAGGCCAACAGAGTGAAAACTAGGATTATTCTAGGGAGTTTCTTAAATTGAGATTAATATCGGCAAATAGGCCAAAGTTTGGATTATTAAAATCCAATAAACCTTCATAGATTCATCTTTTAAAACCTCAAATTGAGCATTCAAATAGATTAAACGTTACCAGCATCGCCATCCTCATCAACTCGACATGAATAGAATGAATAACACTTCGTCTCATAGTTTCCTTGTATTGGTTGGACTATAATATTACATTACAATGTGTTAAGAATTCGAATGTTACAGCATTTGATATATGATGCACACCTATCGTATAAGTAGTAGAATAACAATGTCTCCATGCTAAGCATCCCTTAATGCAACATAGTTTCAATCATCAACTAATTAATAAATAACAACAATGTAATTCCTTTCATTTGAATAATAAAGGCCAGAGGTTCACCGCTGTGGCGGTACCTAGTGAATTTCTTTAGGAAATGTCGTCGGTTCAAGTCTCATTCATGACAAATTGTTGCTAGCAAGTCAAGGGTTTTTTAATATTCTATCAATTTAGTTAAAATAAAATGAAAATTGGTACATCATTGACTATTGAGGTTTCTTTTATGGATATAGTACAGTAATTGCATAATGAGTTTATGATTAAACCATGAATGAAATCAGGTATATCGTTAGGATTTTAATTTGTGACTAATTTATGCAGATTTTAACCGACATTAAAATTGGTAACACCGCCGGGAGGTATGGCCACCAGCATGTCAAGGCTTTTGCATAGTTGGGGGTGGTAAAAGGTTACTGGTGGAATGTTTGGATGGGGAGGGGGGCAAGGGTGTTGTCCGACGTGGAGGTTATACCGCCCCTAGACGGTAACCACAGCATGTGGTGACTGTGGTCTAAAGTCAATCACTGAAACCCGTCATTCTAATTTGTTCTGCACAAGTATGATCTTCAATCGTCCTGTTAAAGTCAACAAACTAGAATGCAGGGCAACGGGCAACCCACTTAACAGTCTTAAAATTTCACACACATAGTAGTCACAAGCGCACAACTAGATGAAGAGAAGCACACCATGTGGCTACAAGAGCAGGACCTTCCTCTATACATTGTGTTACAAAACATTAAACTTTAAATTTCTTTGTATATTATATATAGAGAGAAAAATGTTCAATACATAATCAGTTTTAAGTACAAAACCACTAGAACCGCTTAAGACAGTCATACAGTGTTGAGCAAATGTAGTGGGTGATTGAAATAGAAACAGTTACGTAGTTTTGTAACAAACTGACGTACTACAACTAAAAAATACGTACACGTGTTTGTGTTTCTCATTTCTCACAGTTCCACTTGATGTGTTGGAAGTTGGAACAACATACCAGAAACGCATAACACACTTTACGTTATGCTTTAAACTTAACACACCCGCCTCCCAATCTCTATCTCCCTCTGGTTGTATCTATTGAACACTACTATAAGTGTATTATGCAGCTCTTGTGGTTTTGTATCAAAATTTCATCATGTATAGAGCGTGCCATATATAGTGATGACATCTAATGACAACATTAGATATTTAGTCACAAATTAAAGACATTAACTATTATGGTCACACATTAACGGAGACAACAATTGATGGGATCTATTTGATGGTGCAATGTCACAGACTGTTGACTTAATCGGGGATCTAAGCGCTGCAAGTGACAAGTATCCGTAACGAAGTCTAACTCAACCCGTATGATCAACTTAGCATACTCATCTAACTTTATCACATACCAAAGAATCTATAACCATAATATGAACTAGTTATAACCTCTTGCTCGAATAATAATTCAATTTCCTTAAAAGGGTAGTTTAAATCAACAAATATCAAGCACTGACATTTGGTCGAACACCTTCCTTGCATCCAACAAACTTACATTTCATACACACACAGAGTAAAACTTTAAAACTAAAACACTACACCTTTGATCTAGTGCTTCTTTCTTCTACCAGGAAGCTTCTCAGTTGCTACTCTGTATATCCAGTAAACCTTTTCTTGAAAAAAGTTTTTTAAAAAAATAATATTAATAATTGGAAAGTGGTGATCTGGTAATCAAGAGAGAAATCGGTGGCGTACCAAAGCGAGTACATGAGCGGCTATGAGAACGACGACGACAAAGGGTACGACTTGAAGGATCCATGGCTGTATGGAGGTTTGCTGCTGAGTAGAATTCGCCATTAAAGGGGCGGAGAAGATGAAGATGAAGAAGTAGTTGAAATGAGTCAGATTTGGGAATGACCCTTTTCTCAAGGTTTATTATGAATTGGTTAATCGAATAAAATATAGCTTAATGAACAAAGGGGTTTTAGACATGGGCAATTTTATAAAGTAATAACTAAATTTTAAAAGTGTTTTTCTTATTTTATTAAATTAAAAGTTTTAATATGTTTTTTAGCTTTTTTCTTTTTTGTTTCACACAGGAAATATTTTTATCTTTTTTTTAATGTTGATGTTGAGTGGCGACGTGGATTTTAAGTTTTATTTTTGAATTTTAAATTAATTAACGTTTTTTATTTATTTTTAAATATAACTACATATATTATATTTCGAATTCCGACCCCCACATCTTATCCTCCATTTCTTTTTTGGCGCACAAAACAATTGGTGAGACTCGATTTGAAGATTTAGTGACCCGATTTGAGAAAAATATGCATGAGTGACCTAATTGAAACACTTTTGAATAAACGACTACCCAAAGACAAAAACCGAGGACCCTCCACAATTGGATTACTTACCGGTTACATCTCACTTTGCATCTATGAAAGAGAGAATATAATACCCATTAAAGCACAAGAGAAATAAAGAGGAGGGCGAGGTGCTATAAGCTTTTTCAGTGGTAACTGGATCATATGAAAAACAAGTAATGACATCATATTTAATAACCATTCTTTCTCAATGGCTAAATTGGTGCATGACATAAAAGGCTGCCACCTTCTTATGGGTTAATCATAAGAGCAAAAGATCGGGCCTTAAATGAAAAAATAGTGTAAATTCAACTTTGTTAATTTTCTGTTATTGGTCATTTTATGCGTTAGTTTGGTTAGATGAAGTTTTTACTTTCTTTCCTTTGTAATATACAACTTTTTGTGAGTTTTCTCTCGTTTTCGTTTTATAATATTGGCAAATGAGAAAAAAAAAAACAAAGATTAAAGAAGACACATTTGGGTTATAAATCAATAACTTTATTATAGTGACAAAAATGCCCGGCCCAGGCCCAGGCGTTCACGAAGTCCATTTACACCGGAAACCTCAAATCTAGAGGTGCACAAAAAACCCGAACCTGGAACCGGACCCGAAATAAATACCCGGAACCGGTTTTTCTAATACCCGGGTTATTAATACCCGAACCCGAACCCGACCCTACCCGTAGGGTAGGGATAGGGTATGCATTTTGGCACTAAAACCCGAACCGATTTGTACCTGGTAATACCCGAAAACCCGATTTGTACCCGGTAATACCCGAACCCGGAACCGAGGTTTTCCAATACCCGAAACCGGGTATTTCAAATACCCGATGTATACCCGAAAAAATACCTTAAAAATACCCGAATAATACCCCTAAAAAGTGTAAACTTTTAAAAAATCCAATCTATATAAAAAAATACCGGAAAAAAACCCGAAAAAACTCGTAAATAGAGTTTTTTCAATACCGGATAATAGAGTATTCAAATACCCGGTTCTATACCCGACACAAACCCAATGCATAGGGTATGATTTTTAGAGACAATGCCCGACCCAAACCCTACCCGATTATTACCAATACCCGGTCATACCCGAACCCGGGTATTTAAAAAACCCGATTTGTGCAGAGGTGCTCAAACCACATGGCCAATCCATTCTATACATTTATTATTCAAACAAAATACACCAAATGGACATGCCAACTTTTACTTCTATAGACATTTCTTTGAAAACAGATCGGCTCCAAACTCAACTTTGACTTTTTTCATAGTAGACATTTGACCGTTAATTTTTTAACGATAAACTTCTTCTCAGTTGACTTTTTGTCGGTTGCCTTTCTTGCCTTCACTTTTTCTTTTTTCAAAACCACATCTGCCCCCAAATCTTTAACTTCGTATCTATATTTGTAAAGATAAATATCATTAGGGTGGTGAAAGTGCCATCTCATTCTAAACATCTATCACATTTCCTTCGTTCATATAAACGTCACATAATTCCATCTCAATCCATCTTTCAATCGTGAAAATGTCAATCTTTCACCATCTTTATTTAAATAATTAAAATTATAGAAAACTAAAAACTAAATTCACATTATTTTTTAAAAGTTAAATATTCACTAAAATGAAATTAAAATTACATAATTCATAAAAATACCACAAAACATAAATTTAAATTACTAAATTTATAGAAAAAATAAAATTTATATTCACATCAAATTTGCTAGTGTTGGAGTCATGATGTTGAACCGCAACTGGAACCGTAAACCCGGGATGATCGATCTTAGAACATCCCATACGACAATGTGTTAAAACTATTGTTCATAACTAGGTTTCACTGCTAAAACGCTTCTACTTTGGCACGCTTGATAGTGCGGCGCGCTATGTAGAATGGTTGAATTTCATAACATTGACAATGCAGCTAATAGTTCAGTTTTGATATGTTGATAGTTGCGTTATTTATGTTTATTTAAAGTTTAAAAACTAATATGCATGTGTTAACCCAACTTTCGAGACTCCTTGAGTTCAAGGTGTTTCAGTACACTTAAGTTATGGTGGCAAGTATGGTTGTGGTGGAAACAAAGTTTTGAACCAGTTTAGCAATAGTACCATCAAGGAGGAAGCACAACACTTCGGAAAAAGCCCATTATATGTAACTTTTAGAACTTAAAATCATGAGATCAAACTTAACCATCACCCTCATGTTATTGGACCAGAAGACACAATAACGTTTATTTTATCTTTTAATACTTATATAATATCTATTTTGTGATGTCAACAATGATATTTGATGTTGTATAAATCTATTATAAAAATGATATTCATGAGCAGCCATTGGAGATTATTTGTCAACAGCTGTAATGATGGTTGGTGGGCCTCGGCTAGGCTCCACATTGCCGCGCAAGAATACATGCATTTAGTTGACATTTTATTTTACAATAAATGCTTATGAAAGAAGCAACGTTATATTACATAAGTTATATAACCATTAGACATTCTCATTAATTCATTATTGAACCAAAGACAAATTAGGAGGAGCCATGACTGAGTGTTGGTCCTATAGGTGGCAGATGGTGGTGGTTGCCACCGTGTTCATGGTCCTTTTCACAGTTCCGGCGAGTTCACAACCCCAAACAAACGTACTAATTCAGTCATGTAGTGCAGTCAACGCTACAAACCTCCTAAATTTCTTCAGCAATCTTAATGAAACTTTTAGAGCCATCCGAACACAATTATCCAACAATAATACCTACTTTGCAACCTCAAATATGGCAAGTAATTCGGATCCTGTTTATGTAATGGCTCAGTGTAGGAAGTATATGTCGACAAGCGACTGCGTTGGTTGTTTTGATGCCGCAGCTAGTTCCATACGTAGTTGTGCGGCTTTCAACGGTGCCCGGACAGTACTTGATGGCTGTTCGCTAAGGTGAACACTCGTCCACTTTGTTACTTTTTATGATTTCATGCAACTCTTTATTGAAAATGAGTTCAAGTACGTGTTCAACAAATTCTTTTACTTCACGGATATTTAAATGTTTAAGAGACTTTGTCTTTATCACGGGGTCACCAACCCAGAATTTCTATATTCAAGTAAAAACTCATTGTTTTCAAAAGTTAATAGGAAATTGGTGGGCCGATTAAAACAGGAGTTAGCTAGACCACTTGTTAAACCGTTAAATCACCACTAAATCGAAAATTGGACGTATGGAGCCGGCTTGTGTATGTGAACCTGGTTTATTAACCAACACTGCCACCTTTCTTATGTGAGACCGGGCATTTGCAATCCACATGTCAAAAAACGTACACATGCAAGAAAATTACATTAGTTGTTTTAGGGGTGTTTATAAACCACCTAAAACCATACAAATCCAAATTGTTTTACTGTTTACGGTTTAAAACATGAAACCACTTGTGTAACCAAACATGATACATTTAACATTTACTACTATTTATTTTATTTTTATTTAATAAATTTGAAATTATACATTTACATCATATTCATATAAAGTTACGTATACACACACGTTAAATGGCTCACATAATTTATTTGACCTTAAAAAATATAGAAAGCTATATCATTTTAATATTTTTTTGTTCTCTCTATTCAGATCTCGGATTTGATCATGTAGTAGACCTGTATCTATTTTTTTATTCATTAAATAAATAATATTATTATCCAGTTTAACCGGAAAAGTCAAACGTGATCATGTACGATATGATCTTGGTCTTTAAAATACGATTTGGTTCCCTGTTTTCAGAACCGCACCCCGCCATATATACAATTTTATTAAATGATATCTTCTAGACTTCTATGTCTATAATACGATTTGCTTTTTTTTCCATTTCTTTTAAAATAACTCTTGCAATACTAATAAATTTTGTACTCCCTCCGTCCCATTATAAGTGTCATATTTTTTCAAGTCTTTCTTGTTTAACTTTGACCGATAATATTTTTGTTTGTGTTATATAATACTTGATATAAAATATATGAATGGATTGGGTTTTAAATGTATTTTACATTGATATAATTTTCATTAAGTATTATATGACACGGACAAAAATATTTACGGTCAAGGTTGCAAAAGAAAGGTTTGAAAAGTCAAACTAAGACACTTATAATGGGATGGTGGGAGTATCTTCTTGTAATCATTGGACTTGAACCTTGATCATGCACTTTAAAAGTTGAATGTAGTGTTTAGTATAAAGAAATATTATGCAGAATATAATGGACCATTGTGAAGAAATAAAAATATGATATTTGGTTGTTTATTGGAATTAAAGCACCTATTACAGAAGTAATCTTATTTCATATAAACACGTCAAAAACCGTACATCTATGCTCTTTGTTTTTTTTTTCCAACTCTACTCTATCGACACCACCACCACCTGATCACCACTTGACCATCACAATTACTACCACCACCAACATCGTCGCCGCCATCGTGATTGTAACCATGGATGAAGAAAATAACGAAAATATTATTTATTGTGATTTGATCTAAAATTTTGGCTCTGATGCCATAGAAGTACTTATGGGGTCCAAATATTTCATTGATTATAATTGAAAACAAGTGTCTCTTTTTGATGGGCTCAGGGACCGTGGGTTTGTTGTGGGTCAGGCTACGTTGAAGGCTAAATCGGGCAAAGTAGTTAAACACGAGAAAGCTTGTTTAGATAATCAACATGTCTTTCTACCATTTGCCTTTGACACATTTGGTTTTCTGGCCCAGATGCTGTGAAATTTTTGAGTAGGGTTCAGCGCGTCGTACACGGAACCTCTTCAGCTTCTAGGTATCAAAGCTTCGTTTTTAGCAGGATTGACATTGCTATTTAAAAGGGGGTTGCGGCGCAGCTTGTTGCCCGTTTGCCTGCCACTTTATTGTAATCGTTTTATAGTATATTATATTTATAAATAACTCTAATATAAATACTGTATAATTGTATATCCTCTAATATAAACTGCATATTCTAATTCAGGTGCAAAATGGTCTTTTCCATAATATAGTTTTCCAATATCAACAATATACTAGCTATATTTTCAGTGTTTTGTGAATCTTACTCTAGCCAGCATCATATCCAATATAATGCTTTCTGAAGGTATGAGAGTAGTTCCTTCACCGATCAAACAACATTGCCAGGAGAAAATAAAGTCTTATGTGGCAATAGTACTTCATCACAACAGAGCGTTTTCGAAACGGCCGTGGATGGATTATTGTCCAATCTTTCTATAGCAACTCCAAAAATAAGTGGTTTCTATGCTGCAGCCATATCACCGGTCGTTGGTACCAATACAAGTGCTTATGCTATAGCGCAATGTGTCGAGACAGTAGCACCAGACAGCTGCAAAAGTTGCTTGCAAGATACATATGCCAACTTAAGAAGTTGTGCCACTGATGCTACTGATGGGAGTGCTGTTAATTTGGGGTGTTTTATGAGATACTCCACCAATGCATTTTTCAGAAACAATGAAACAACCGACATCACCCCATTTCTACGAGAAGGTGAGCTAATTTTCTTTTCGAACTATGATATCTAAAAGGTGCATAATTAAATCATGGTCACTTATCATATTTTTGCAGGAAGTTCATCAAGCAATAAGGTAGTGATTGTTGAAGGCGTGGTTGGAGGTTTAGGTGGTCTGTTGATCTTCTTGCTAATAGGTGTACTTTGGTGGTATTGTCGGTCGAAAAGAATACCACCAGGAGGTATGCATTATCATTTGCTAGTTAAATGAGTTAAACTAGATCACTCAAATAGATTAACTGATTTCATTTCCATCAGCTGATTTGCAAGACTCAAAGGGTTACAGCTACAGTGATCTCAAGAAAGCCAAAAATGATTTTGAGGACGAAAATAAGCTTGGAGAAGGAGGTTATGGAGATGTGTACAAGGTACTCATTAATTCAAATTCTGATTTTCTCTATGTCAAACACAGAACCAATGAAAATTGATAATATATCCAAATTAATCCTCAAGTCTACCATCTTTTCCCATTTTTCCTGTCAATATTAGTCTCTCCATGATACGACCGCTTTGAGATGGTTAGTCTCCCAAAGAAATCAGAGAAGAAAATGAGACGATAACTTTACTAGAATTTTTATTCACATCCCATTCTACAACCATTTTTTTTAAAAATGGGATAAAAATACATGCTCTAATGGTTAATACAAATGATCCAACAATAAACATATTACAGGGAAAGTTGGTATTTATACACATTTTCAATACAGTAAAGGTTTCCTTTTTGATAAAATTTTCATGCCGATTATAAGCGCCTATATGATACTATGACTAGCTTCTCCTATCTTCCGAAGTACCTTCTCTAGGCAGGTACATACACACGATCCAACAATAGACATATTACAGGGAAATGTGGTTTTGATGAGGTATTCAAGGTATAATACAAAAATGTTACTTATAACTGTTGGGTATAATCTTGATTGAGTCAAAGTCGGGTAACGGGTCAATTAGGTTGTTGCAAAATTGGTGTAGCTTGACCGAGTAAATTGGATGTGCACGTGTGGGGCAAACTGAACAATTGAGTTGTTAGCTGTTTTTAAGGAGAACGTGGACTTAGTTTTTGCATGTGATGGTTATATTTATATTATAAATAGTAGTATTATCTCAATTGTGATGTACCCATCTTTCATATTTTTAATAGAGAAGCATTTCTTTTATCTTCTGCATATTCACATATACATAATTACATACATACGAGAGGGTGAGTTGTGTGTGTGGAGTAGGGCCTGAACCAACAATAACAACGATAATAATAATTTACGAATATGCATATAAATATAATGATTCCTGTTTGTAAAATATCTCAAAGTATACACTTTTTTTGTTTCAGAAAAACAGATAATTCAGGATTTTATGTAACTACTTAATTTGAAGTAGAATGACTTATAACTACTAGTTTTTACAATGATTTAATAGGCAATTCTTGAAGACAAGAGAGTTGTGGCTGTGAAAAAGCTTAAAGTTGGATATGCTGGAGCGAAAATAGGATTCGAAAATGAAATCTTACTTATAAGTCAAATTCGTCATAGAAATCTTCTTGGTCTCTTAGGATGGTGTAGTGACGAATCCAATCTACTTCTTGTCCTAGAATATATGCCAAATGGAAGTCTTGACAGGTTTCTATGGGGTATGTTTTTTTTTTAAGAATTTGATGTGGATTCACTAAAAAATCTTTATTTCCAAACATTTGAAATGCTTATTCATTATAGGTGAATGAAAGGGCACGCTAAACTGGAAAGACGATATGACATTATCTTAGGGATCGCTAGGGGTCTCGCTCATCTACACAAGGAAGTCCATGTTAGAATTGTGCATAGAGATATAAAATCAAGCAACATTCTCCTTGATAATGATTTGCAACCAAAAATAGCAGATTTTGGATTAGCAAGGTTTCAACCTGAGGATAAAAGCCATGTTATCACCAAGTTTGCTGGGACACTGTAAGTTTTATTTACAATATATGCAACTATAATTCCTCATTGCATTCAATCACATTCTTGTGTTACAATACTAGAGGCTACACTGCGCCAGAATATGTACGATACGGCGTTTTATCAGATAAAGTTGACACTTTCAGTTTTGGAATCGTGACCCTTGAAATCATTAGTGGTCGAATGTGTACGCACCAGAACTTTGATGGACCGTCAACCGATTATCTCCTCGAACATGTGAGATACAAGTTTACACCCTTTCTCTTTTCTATTTCATCATCAATTAAGAAATAGTACCCATCTCATTAGATGCATATTATATTGCTATATATATTGTATCTCTCACTCTCTATCTCCCACACACACATATGTGTATATTACGAATGAAGGATAAAATAAAACCCCCAAGATACTATAAAATTTTGTGGAAACCACTTTTAAACAAAATAATTTATAAGTTTTACTTATTCAATTTTTTTCAAATGCAATGGTGAGAACAATGCTTTTTATTTATCTTGGTAAGCCGACCACGAGTTAAATATTAAAACTAATTTTCGTAAATTTTATAGAATTCTTTTGAGCTCTTACATGTTTTGCTACAATTGTTGACAGGCATGGAAGTTGTACGAAAATCAAAAGGCCATGATGCTAGTTGATGAGACAATGGATGTCAATCCAGACGAAGCAAAACATGTAGAGAAGATCATTGAGATTGCTTTGTTGTGCACTCAATCAACCATTTCAAAAAGACCAACCATGTCTGAAGTTGTGTTGATGCTTCCAAATGATCTATCATTGGGGGAAAGACAACTAACAAGACCTAATTACATTGATCAAAATCGAAGGATTCAATTATGATCTTCATATAAACTTCAAAGGCATCCTAATGCCCAATAGATTCATGATGTTCATGTTATTATGTTGTTTAAAGCGAAGAAAGGATTGAACTGGTTTCTTGTATCCAAATCTCTCCTCTTCGTTCCTTCCTGTAAACAATTAGTTGTCTGCAAAGACTTTTTGAAAAAGAAAACAATTAAAAATTACTAAAAATAGTAGTTTGAAAGAAAGAGAAATACTCCGTAAATGTTTAGAAACACCACCTTAGTCTGATTTGTGACTGATTAGGACAAGTGGAGTGGCGCGATAAGTTGGGGATTTTTGGACGATAAGGAGCTACAACACCGCCTCTTGGGTTACAAGTGAGTGTGTGGGGGGGGGGGGGATGGGTATAAATATGTAGCTCGGTTGTGTGATGAACATGCTGACATGGAGATCAAGTATGGTTGTGGTGGTGTGGGTGGGTTGTGGGGGACCCTCTTAGTTAGTGTTAAGTGAAGTAGTGGTTAGTTGTTGCTTTACTTCCTTGCATTTCCATTTCAATTAAAAGAGAAAGTTTGCACAATCTTTGATTCTTTGATTTAAGTCAATTTTTAACAATATTATCACTTGTCAAGTTAACAAGTGGTATCAGAGCTTCTATACTTAAGATGTCGGACTTGCAACTAGTTTTTGTTGTTCCTTTTAGCCTCTAGGTTTTGCTGTTGTGTCATTTTTAATGAAAGTTTGTTTGAAAAAGAAAGGAAAAACAACAAGATATAGCTCTAGGATAAAAATTAAATACAAATAAAAAATCTTTGCTAAACATACAAACTGAACAATCTTTCATTCTTCTCTAATAACACTAATCACCAACCCATCTCCATCTTCTTCATCATCCACCACCAAACCACCGGACTCCGATCACTCCCCCGCCACCTCTCCTTCACCCAAGGCTCCACTGTTTCCCCGCTGGCACCAAGCGTTGTTCTGTATCTACAACAACGACAAAAAAATCCAGCGAGACTTCAACTCCGGCAGCGGCATCACTATCGTTTTCTGCCGCAACATACTCGCTCTAGTTGGCGGCGGACGCCCACTAGAGCTGATGCATCGTTCCGATCGGAAGTTAAATTTGTACGTCTTCGGCGAGACCGGATTATTCTGATAATATAAGAGAATATATATGTTTACAATTTCGCCGATTTGAAGCTTGTTACGGCATATAGAAACAAGAAAGTGTGCGATTTGCTATCAAATTGTAGTTACATGGGTTTTTTTGAACTAAGTTATTTGAGGAAGAAAAAGAAGAAGCATATTTAGTAATTACCTACTATCAAAATAATTACTTTATATGTAAACTATATAATGTAATTAAATTACACTACAAACATGATTTTCACTTATTATTAAAAATGCCACTGCCTCCAATTTTGTTTTAGTTTGCACGCTTCATACGTTTTTTCTATTTGTACGTTAACTCTACTCCACATATCTATAACCAATGTTGCAAAAGTCGATAGGCGGTCCCTAGACGGCCGACCCCCTTGAAGGGAGTACTCGGAGCACTCGGGGAGTACTCGGAGAGTACTCGGACATGGTAAATATAAAGAAAATTAATATTTGGTTATTATATATATGTCAAATATCATAAGTTTACTAATATTTATAACAAAATAGGTGAATATCAATATAAATAAAAGAAATACATTTTTAAATTTAAAATATTCTAAAAATTACTAATCATTAATTAAAAAATGATATTTGTTATTTAATATTATTGAAATAACAATTATGTTTTATTTTTTTTGAGTCAAAATCGGTCCAAGTTCACCGATAAGATATGATTCTGGCTGAGGTTGACCACATTTGACCGATTCATAGTAACTAAGCCGATTTACAGAAACTCGCATCGGTGACATACTTTGTAGCGAGTATTCGAAGAGTACTCGGCCTTGTAATCCTACTTTTACAACATTGTCTATAACACATGAGATGTTAAATGAAACTTAATAAAAATATATTTTTTAAATGACGGAGGAGATTCAGTACTAACCGAGATACCATTATGATTTATGAATGGTCTTATAGTATCCAAGGAGAGATTCTGATAAAATTCTACAAATATCTTCTTCAAAAGTACGCCAACATTTTTGTCACTGTCTCACATGGGGAATAAATAATAAATGACTCGTCAACGGCTGCTGTGATGAGGCTTAGTGGCCGTCGGCTCCACCATGTCATGCAGAAACTTTCTAAACGCAATATCGTGTTACTTTCCCTTTTCTTTTGTAATTTATTATTATATCCACCATTGATTGACTGGTGGAATTTTAATTTCTCTCAAGTCCAATTAAAACACGTCTCTTCCTTCCTTTTACTGTACTTATAAACTTAAGACAAAGATACACACCAAAAGAAAAATATGTGAAACAAGTGGAGAACAGGTGGTTAGTCAGTCTGCTAGTGGTGGTGCTCATAAGCACGGCTGAGCAAGTGACAATATCACGGCCCACTGATAGAAATAGGGCTCTAATGAAATGTTATTGTCATGGGTACCTACCTCCACCTGCTAGCAGCATGCTCGAGTATTTCTTGACCAACGTTAACATCACCCTCTCTAGCCTCCGTTGGCAGTTAAACACCAGTGGCAGTGGCAACGCCGTGGCACGGTCTTTGCTCAATGGTGCGCCTGTGTGGGCCTTGCTCAGTGCAGGGGATATCTTTCGATTGCAGATTGTCTGGATTGTTTCGACGATGCTGTCAATCAGCTAAAAGCATGTGAGCTTAATGGCGATCACGGCCTTGCTATTTACACTGAATGCGATGTGAGGTACATATTTTTCACATATCAAATGACTGATTTAGTTTGGTTGCTACTTTTGCTAGAATTCCATCATTACAATTCAAATTTAGTAATTCAAAATATTACCACATATAATAGGACAGTTAGACACACCGACAACACTGTTATTTTAAAAATAGTTAGGTAGAGTTTGGTTGGTTAATTTTATGGAATCAACAACTACATTCAATCTCATTCTCTCTAAATACTATCAAAAATTCAAAATCAATCATTTGCACCACTCTTTTATATATTTTTTCTACATTCTCTCTTTTACCATACTTTCTCGACACACCACCTGAGCACCACCACCATCGGTTGCGCTACCACCTAACCACCACCACTATCAGTTCCACTACCACCTAGCCACCACCAAAACCGCCACCAACACAACCATCATGGTCATCTTTAACACCACCACCACCCTCATCGCCCATTTACCGTTTTTATTTTGGTACTTTTTATTAGGCAATAGTATTTTGCCATTTGTATTTCATTCATGAGCTCTTTTTTTGTCTACCAAATAACATAAAGTACTAATTTATTTCATTTATATATGTTAACCGAACATGAAAATGAATTTGTGTAAGACCCCAATTCCTGGTACTTTCATTGGATTTAATCATGAACACAATCTAAAAATAAGAGTAAATTAAAACTTAATGCGCAATAGTCATTAAGTCTTACAAAACATAACTTTGGACAAGTCTAAACATAGCATAAAATCATCCTTCATAAGGATGTCAGCTGCTTCTTGGTTAACCTATATCCGCCTTCAAGTGCCATGCTCCCTAATTACATGCGTGCAAGTCAGCTACGACTTCTAAGTTAACATGTAACAGGTTAGTTACCCTTCACATACATTCATATTCGTAGTATCCGAAGACACGCATACCATACTTAGATGTTCTTCACAAACACACACACACTATACATACATACACACACACATCATACACATATATTAGAAAGGCCTGCATGCCACCATAACATACATGCATCGATCAATATTAGAAGAGTTTGCGGCCCTTTTATACACAGATATAAAAGGGTTTGTCACCCTATCATTCACAGTTATTAGAAGGGTCTACCACCATATCAAACACATATATTAGATAGGTATGTCACCCTAACATAAACATATATACATTCATATATTAGAGTTGACAATGGGTCGGGCTTGGAATGGGTTAGGTAATGCCAAATCTATATCCGATTATTAAAGCATGTCGCAGACCCGTCCCAAAGACGTCGAGTATTTAGCAGGTATATGCCTGTCGGGTTTTAGGGATACCATCATGTTTCAGATCCAGATAATTTGTTAAAAGTACTCGTTGAATGTACTCGACCCAAAACCCGTCGGGTTTATATATTTATTTATTTATATGTGCGTGTGTGTGTGTGCTTATGTTCATGCGAGAAGTCATCTTATTACGAGAAATGCGAGAAGTTATTTCAACCAATCACAAATATTATTTTAATTAAATCAAAGGGTACAATAATAAATGTTGAATTATTTTATTTTGGTAACTATTAATTTGTTTAGTAGTTTCAATTTATTCTTTAATTAACATATGTATTTGATGTTTAAATGTCACACCCTATCTTAGGCCTATGCGTGACACTAACAGCTGGTACCGTTTTTGTAAATAAATCAGAGTTAGGTGTTTTAAGCGGAAGTTATACTTGCGTGGATTAAAATATTATTATTTACATATCAAAAGACGGGATATAAAATACCCGTTTTAATGTTTACAAATATTACTTGTTTTATACAAAACCACCATTTTATGTTTAACATTTAAAGAAATGATCTGAGCCATCAGATCACCTACTTCACTTCGATACTTCAAGCGGCTATCCTTCATTACGTGCAAAATGTTTAAAAATATGTCAGCAACACATGCTGGTGAATAAGCTGACGCATAAAATATTTTCTTTACTTGATTACCCCTCGAGACATAACTTAGGTCCGGCCCATCGTGGCTTAGGAATAATCAAGTTAAAACAAAACACAATTATAAACTTAGCTATACTCGATACCGCTCAGCAAACACCACAACGTTCGATATAACTTAGATACCATCAGTATACACATGATCACCCTCACTTGGACGTAACGTAGGTCCGACCCATCTTGGCGGAGGCAAATGACCAAGTGTGGTGCGGTGTGCCCACCGACTTACCACATATGTAAGGATCCAAACAAATGTACATGATAGCCTGAGGATCATCAATTACCTTTGTTTATAATATTTTAGAGATACGTAATCTCATGTACATTATTTTATTTATTTGACTCGATTAAACAAGTTTATAAAGTTGGGTGTATTCATCTTTCTTTGAAAAGATCAGCTTCAATACATTGATTGGTTCTTCATTGCTATCTTGCACCTATAGTACAAATATAACCTTTTGTTAATACCAGATCTTTAATCTAGCTTAAGACATTTAGTCTCTTTTTGTATAATCTTTGCCTCGATTATATTTTCTTTATGAACCTTTAGTTCAAAATACTTTTATTTATTTTACAAGTTTAAAACCTTTAGTTTAACTTGTTTTACTTTCCTAACACTACGTTTCTTCTTCTTGAAGAAACATATACTTTACTTTCTTTTATATTATTCAAATAACAATTTAAATAATAATATTATAAATAAAAAATTATTAATATTCCTATTCCTTATTTATTCTTTTATTTATTTATTTATTTCTCGAGGTATCGAGTATATCTTTAACTTAGGTTTTAAACCTTTTAATATTTTATTAATATTTTATTCGGGCATTACGCCTTACCTTGGTTGGCTTATAACATCCCTAGACACTCGAGCGGCACCTCGACGTTTTTACTTTTTCCAAGCTTCCTTTAAACAACACCTTCTTCAACACGTTTTATCGAGGCACACAAATTTTTTATTCTTGTTGACACGTACTTCGAGGTGGCGTCATGTCGTCTTTTGAGGGTCGTGTTCTTCAAGATAACATCGTCGTTGTGTGGCACGGATTTCGAGGTAACTTCGGTTTTGGGTACGGAAAACGAGGTAACGTCGTGGCACGCTTAGCAAGGTTTAGAGAGATGTTTTAGAGAGTGAGCTGTGAATGATTTGGTATGATGAATGAAAGGGCTGGAGCCCATATTTATAGGCTGATCCCGGGGACCCATCGCGATACGTGATGGTCCCCAGAGCACCTGTCGCGTACCGCGACGTAGGGCGATGGTACGCCTAGTAGGCTTGCCATGTGGCGGACGGGTGCCACGTGGTGACACGTGGCGGACATTGTGCCACGTGTGGACACGTGGCGAAACACGTGTCTCGTTGTCAGATGGCGCAATCATGATACGCGATGGAGTTGGTTCTAAGACCGTCGCGTATCGCGATCGGCTAAGAAATCAGAATTTTTCTTTTGATCCTCTTACTTTGAAACTTGGCACTTTTGACCCGATAATTTCAAGATGTTGCATTAAATTTAAAAAACACTAGTACAAATAAACAAATCATTAAACATTAATATAACTTCCGGGTATCCTTTTTTTTGTTTTAAATATGTATTTTTAGTTAATTTAAAAATTATAAAGGTCACGTTGACTTCAAAATGAATGATTATTATACCAGAAAATATTAGCCAACCCATTTTCTTTTAATTTCTTTATGTTTTAGTTAAGTTTAAAAACATAATTTCTTTACTAAATTGTTAGTTCATTTTTATTTTAATGTACATGTAACTAATATTCACCCACACATAGCTCATATTTGCTCACATGTATTTTCCTACACATAAAAAATTGATTAATGTAGATGATTATGTAAATTATGTTATTTGTGTAGGTAAATTTGTTATTGTTCACATACATAATGCAATAATCCATATACACAGTAAAATAAGTCCTACACTTCAAATTAAAATAATCCATACACAATGAAATAATAATTACTCTTCAATATGTTATTTACTAAGTTGAAATAATCCCTACACAAACCTAAAAAAACACTTTATGTAAAATTTGAACTAAAAATCAAAAAACAAAACACGATAACCTGTATAATATTTCCTTACACAAAATTACACAAAATGATTATTTTTAAAATCCATTTCAAAAGTATATTAAAACCATCCACTATAAAACGTTGATTTAAACGCGTAGTTTTTGACAAAAATCCTTGTCTTTTTCCGTAAAATCGATTTATACAATTTTTCTTGCTTGGGAACCCAATTTGAAAATTGATTTTTTTTGGAGTGAGAGTTATTTAAAAAATAGGAAACTATTTAATGAGATTATAGAAATTGACATCTTAATTTTCAAAATGATTAATGTAAAAAAAAGAGAGTCCATAATGCCCTTCCTTTCAAAGCATTCCATAGTTTTTTTTCTTATTTATTACAAGTTTTTCATGATTATTATGGACCATTGATTAAGCAATTTAATGGCTCAGATTGATTTCTCATATTTCTCGTAATAAAACGACTTCTCGTCTAAACCATACCTTAGGGGGGGGGGGGGGGGGGGGAGGGGGTGGTGGAAATCTCATCACACATCCCACCCTTATGCCACGTCACCAACCCCAAATCCATCACATTTTGATGGAATTTGGTAGGGGTGGTGTGGTGTGATAGGTTTTGGTATATATACATATATATATATACATATAGGTTGTTATGTGAGTGAGAGGAGTGTATTTGGGGTGTATATATATATATATGTATATATAGAGAGAGAGTTCCATCACTCAAACCCACTTAACGCGTGATGGCCATCACGCAAGGCACCTCCATCAAGCTTGGTAAGGGAGTGGCGGCGGTGTTCAAAAACACATCACGCGTGATGGGAGCTCCATCACACGGTGCCCCGGGTCCCCTTATATATATATATATATATATATATATATATATATATATATATATATATGGGAATGTTAACGTACAAATGAAATTAATGTGTTAAACATGAGAATCAAGTAGAATAATTATATAAACAAGTAGAGTAATTGTGTAATTACTTTATGAAGTAATTACATAATTACTCTACTTGTATATATAATTACTCTACTTGATTCTCACGTTTAGCACGTTAATATCATTTGTATTTGATCCAAACCATATATATATATATATATATATATATATATATAGGAGATTGTTCAAGAGAGAAATGATATTATTGCAAGAAATGCAAGAAATAAATATGGACCACTAGTTTTGTTTTAAGTTTTAAATGCTTAAAGCTAAATAAAGAAAGTATTAATCATTCTCTTTCTTCAATTAATATAACTAATAAACCATAATACTTATTTACTTAATTAATATAACTAATTAAATTATTATAATTGGAAAATATTAAGAACTCATTTATTTTATAACTTATTTTTTGTGTCTTGAATTTTTATCCTACACAAGTATAATTTATTCATACATTAAAATTTCTTTCTATCCAAAACTAATTTCTTCCAACTCAATATATTAATATCCATCAAAACATACTTACATTATAATGAATAATACCAAAAAACTATTTTACATGTGTTTGCATTAAAAATCAACAAAAAACATACAACCTACACAAAAATTTATAATCTACACTTGTTTTAAGAATAAGACAACATATAACTTACACACGAAAAACATATAACCTACACACAAATTTATCATTAATGATATACACACGCACACAAAAACATATAACCTACACACGAAAAACATATAAACTACACACAAAAATTTTATCTTACACAAATACAATTTATTCATACATTAATTTCTTTTTATTCAAAACCAATTTCTTCAAACTCAACATATCAATATCCATCAACACAAAATTACATTGTGATGAATAATACAAAAAAATATCTTGCACATGTTTGCATTAAATGTCAATAAAAAATATACAACCTACACAAAAACATATAACTTACACTTGTTTTAAGAATAAAAAAACATATAACTTACATACGAAAAACATATAACCTACGCATGTGTAGGATATGTGTATCTTTGTGTAGTTTATATAATTGTTGATGTCTTGTATGCTTTTTGTATGTTGTAGTTTTTATCGCTCAAAACAAGTGTATGTTATATATAACTTTGTATATGTTGTATATTTATTGTTTACATTTAATGGACACATTTGTATGATATTTTTTTATTATTATTTATGACAATATTTTTTATAGGCATATCAATTGAAAAAATATATATATTATGTTTTGATATTTAGTGTTAAAAAACATGCTAATAAATTGAGTGGAAATTATTTTTTTAATATAAAAAATAGTATTATATGAATAAATTATATTTATGTTGAATAAAATGAAGAATGTGTAAATAAAAAATAAAATAAAGTAGTGTTTTTATCTTTTTAATTATTACAGTTAAATTAATTAGATATATTAGTTAGAGAGAGATTTATTATGGTTATATTAGTTGTATTAATTGGAGGGAGAGAGTGCATTTATTGTTGCATTTACATCTTTTTTATATATTTTTAAATATTTAAAATATAAAATAAAACTAGTGACTCATATTCATTTATCTCATTTCTTACACTAATTTGATTTCTTTCTTGAACTTAAACATATATATATATATATATATATATATATATAATGAGTTTCATTACATAACTCCTAAATATTTAAAAACTTTAAAAACTCTTAACAACCAACTTAAAGGTTTTGTATATTATTTGAGTGTAGTTAGTGAAATGCAGACTAAGGAATTAAGCGTATACAATATTTGATCATAAGTTGAATGTGGGTTGATAAAATTATATAGATCTTACTAGAATAATTAGATGTTTCAAAATGCAGTGTCCAATCTAACTAGCGTGGTTTGTTTTAGGTATGATGACTATGAATTCTACCTTGAGGCTAATCATAAATTCTACCTTGAGGCTGATTATTATGAATTCTACCGTGAGACTAACGGTGCGGTATTATGTGATCATTCGGCATTGCCTCAACCAACAGCGTTTAGAAAAGCAGCAAAAAGTTTACTGTTAGATCTTCAAATTGCTGCACCAAGAACAACGAACTTCTATGCAGCTTCTACAAGAAAAGTTGTTGGTAGTAATGCAACTGTGTACGCCATTGCCGAATGTAATCTAAATGTAAGCCATAGTGTGTGTTTAAAATGCTTAAAGTTGATATCCAGATCTTTATATGATTGTCTTCCTACTACTTCTGGGCGGGCAATGTACATCTCATGCTTTATGAGGTATGACATAACTCCATTTTTTGGACAAAACCAGCAAACAGATATTGCAACTCTCCTTCGGGATGGTGAGACTTCTTATATTCTAGAAATTATGTTTTTCCATCTTTTCTTTGTAATTAGAGATGGCAGATTCAATTGAATGGTTGGCATTGTGTTGATTAATATTCCGCTCATCTATCCTTTAAATTAGATTCAAGAATGAAGAGAGACATAATCGGGGTAATTGTCGGAGGTGTATGCAGTTTGTTACTTGCATGCACATTTTTTGTATGGAGTTGCAAATGGAAAAGGACCAGTAGAGGCCAACAAGGTGAACGCACTGTGACCTTAGATGCACCTGCAGAGCTGAAGGGGATAGTTAATTATTACAGTTATAAACAACCGCAGGTGGCAACCAATGTGAAGAGAATATTATAGGTATAGGTGGTTTTGGTGAGGTATTCAAGGTAATAAGATAAATCTATATGTATGAATGATGAAAAATAAGATTGGTTAAAAAATAAAAACAATAACAATAAAGAAGAGCCACTTTTGTGTGAAATATGTTGCTTATTATTCTCTAAAAGGAAATATATTTAACTGGTTTGAAAGTTAAATGAGTCTTATATATGACTACTAGCTTTGGTTATGGTTTAATAGGCAAGTCTTGATGATAAGAAAGTTGTGGCAGTGAAGAGGCTTAAAGGTGGATATGATAGAGCAAAAATAGGATTCGAGAATGAAATCTTACTTATAAGTCACATACTTCACCGAAATCTTCTCCGGCTTCAAGGATGGTGTAGTGAAGGAGACAATCTACTTGTCTTGGAGTACATGTCAAATGGAAGTCTTGACAGGTTTTGTAGGTCCCAAAACGACCACTCGAACGGATTTTGCACTTGATACGTATTTCGAGACGGGTGCGGTATAAACAAACGATCGAACAAATAATATAAAGATAATATTGAATGACTCCGTAATCGGTAATAATAAAATATTCATATAACATTAATCTAACCGATCCTACCCAAGGTGAGCTCCCCTTGGGTGGTTGTTTACACCACACAAACAAAGACAACAAGTCCCTATATATAGTCTAACTAATACAAATAAACTAAAAGATCTCTCGTTGAAGCTAAACGCGCGTGTCAAAGCTCTTGTTTCGTGTCCGGTTTCCTCGTTGGCTTATTCACTCGACCATAACATATATAACGAGTTTCGTAATTTGATATCGCAAGTCACAAATATTGGGCTTACAGGTTCCTTTGGGGTATGCTAAAATCTTAATTTCCGAACATTTTCTATATATATGCTTGGTTATTATATTCATCATAGGTGAAAGAAGAGGCATTCTAAACTGGAAAAGACGATATGACATTATCTTAGGGATAGCTAAGGGTCTTGCTAATCTACACAAGGAATTCTATGCCAGAATTGTTCATAGAGACCAAATCAAACAACATTCTTCTTGATGATGATTTTCAACCCAAAATAGTTGATTTCGGATTGGCAAGGTTCCAGCATGAGGATCAAAGTCATGTTATCACCAAGTTTGCTGGGACATTGTAACTTTGATTTGCAATATATGATCCTATCATTCCTCAAATTACATCTAATCACATTCTTGTATTATAATACCAGGGGATACACTGCACCGGAATATGTATTGTATGGCATTTTATCAGATAAGGTTGAAACTTATAGTTTTGGTATCGTGGTCCTTGAAATTATTAGTGGCCAAAAGTGTACTTACCGGAACTTTGATGGAGCATCAACCGATTGCCTCCTCGAACATGTGAGATACAATACATTTTCCCCATTTTTATATCATTAACATACAATAAGAAATATTAAATAGAATAAACAAGGATCTCACTAGATGATTATTATTACATTGGTGGTGTGATGGTTGGAGCAAGGATTTATATATCTAGCTATCTCAAACATTTAAGCTAATTTCACTTTCCCATTTTTGGAGAATTATTTTGTGCTCTTAAATGTTTTGCTACACTCGGTGACAGGCATGGACGTTGTACGAAAATAGAAAATCTGTGAAGTTACTTGATGAAACATTGGATGTCAATCCAGACGAAGTAAATCATGTGATCAAGATAATTGAAATTGCTTTGTTGTGCACCCAGTCACAAGTTTCAGAAAGACCGACCATGTCTGAAGTAGTTTTGATGCTTCGAAATGATCCCTCACTTGGGCAAAGACAGCTAACCAGACCGAATTTCACTGATCACAATCGGAGGATTCTTATAGGATCTTGATAAATTTTAATGGCATTGTTATGCAGCATAGGTTAGGAAATGTGTTTTGCATGTTCATTAAGATTTGTATGCTACCTTATTCAGTTGTTTACAGCAAACAGTAAATTAATTTATTTGACAAATGAATCATCCAATGTGTATATACTATGCTACTAATCTGTGATCACTATTCACTATCATGCAATCCAAACAATGGTTTACCTTTGTACTATGTACATGTGTTAAACAAAGGGCATGCAATATGCCAATATCAACCAAAAACCAATTTTCCCGACAACTCGAGGGGCTACTTTACTTATCGGTGGTCGTGGAGCCAAGGGTATTTCCGTCTTTCTTGTCCGATGACAGTGCTCCTTTTTCTGTCACACTTTTGGACATTTCCTTAACTTGAGCGGAAGCAGTATCCACTCCCTCTTCAATAGGAAGAGTTCTTTTTGACCCATCCAAAGCAACACCAAGAACAATATTTTCTTCCACATTTCCAACCGCTTTCGGTTTTTCATCATCCGTATTCTCATCTCTTCTACTGGTCTCAGGTTTTAATGGTTTCTTAACTTTTGTATCAGAAGTTATTTTAGTATCTTTGGTTTTAGAGTCTGATGAAGACTTGTTGTTTGACTTTGTTGAAGACTTTTTGTTTTGACCTTTTGACTTTTCTTCTCCGTTGACTTTGTAATCAGGTTCGATTAATAACAAGGGACGGTTTGAGGGCGCTCTACCGCGAGTGAAGACTGAATCTGCAAAGGGGAAGCTGTCCAAATCTGAGTCGTTATACGTCTTTTGAATTGTACGGATTGGTGTTGCGAGTCGAGCCCGGTGATGACTTATTACTCTTAAAAGATCCAATAAGATAGCTTCCTGCTTTCATATATATAAAAAGGTTAAAAATATAATAAGAAAAAAAATATATATTTTTGAACTAAAGTTCCAAAAGCTATCTTACCTTCACACATAAGTACTCCTCAAAATGAGAAGTTTTCACAAAGCATGACACGAAAATCTGCATAACATAAATCATAAACCGAATCCGTATAATCTTAATAAGTAAGCTGAACATGCATGAAGTGAAACCAACCAAAAGGGACTGATTTTCGGGGTCAACGTTTTCAAGGAAAACCCTCCTATGCAATCTTTGTTGTTCTACTTGAGGATTTTTTGCCAATACTTTTCTCATATCAGCTACGATAATCTGTACATATAACAATTAACAAGCCATAAAATTTTAAAAATATATATGTATAAATGGCATACTAAATGATGAATATTCGTGTACTTGCATTAATCTTATTGACATCTAAATGACTGATAGCTAGATGAGTTTTAATGCGCCAATGAGTCTTCTGAGTCACATTTCTCACTACATTCATAGTAAACTTGTGGTTTGGAATATGAATCGCTTCACCGTCTTCACCTCTTATAATTGTAGGTGACCACCACCCAACATGCTGAACATGAAAAATATGAAATACGCATCAGAAGAAACGTTTATAGAACAAATCGTGTTGACCATGAAGAAAAAGTCAACAAACCTCTACAATTCCAGAAACTTCATCGCTTTCTATCTTTGCTTGGATCCACTCATTGACCACAAACGGACGGGTTGCATGAATCATGGCACTTGAAAGAAAGTTTGTGAATATCTATATAGATAAAAGAACATCAACTGGGATTGTAAACTAATAGTTGCATGATATATACATACAAACGTATATACACCTCACGGCCCGCAAGCGTTAACAACACAGTCCCGAGACCACCTGCGGTTAGCCATTTCTGGGTAGAAAAACCTAGCAACTCCATGAAAAGTGATACAGCAGCAACCCACACTGCAGTGTAAACTGCTTTACCAGCAAATTGGAATCCCATCTGTCAACACAACAAATATTAGGCGTGGCAAACTGGCCAAGTTCGGGTTGCTGGTCAAAACGGGTTCGGGTGAGCAAAAATGAGTTGGGGTCAAAACAGAACGTATTAAAAAAGTATCAATTTGGTTCGGGTCAAAACGGGCCGTTTTAAAAAAGTATCAATTTGGTTCGGTCAAAACGGGCCGTTTTAAAAAGTATCAATTTGGTTCAGGACTTCGGGTCAAAACAGACCCCTTTAAAAAAGTATTAATTTGGTTTGGGTTACAATTTGTTTGGCCAAAATGAAGTTTTGATGATGAGTCGTTTTAGAAACAAATTCATACAAAATTAAGTAATTAAACACCCCCCCCCCCCATTTGAGTTGACCCGTTGACTAATTTGAGGTGTGACCAAATGAACCCATATACATTGCTAAAATTGAGCCATTACTTAGAAAATAGGTCATGATTACCATCTATAACAAAATTTTTAAATTTAACGAACAGAAAGATATTAGTCTCATAAAAATCATAACTGTGGAACATACATTTCTGGTATCGGCACCGTCACTGGTCTCCATGAAAAAGGTTTGTGTTTGTTGAATTGCGCTGCATTAATGATTTAAACAATTAAAATTAAAACTTATGACAAGGAAACTTACAATTACTAACAAATCAAGATAATCAATTTCGATTAGACAAACTGACAAAGAAAGAAACAGATATTCACCTGGACAAACAGTAAGCAAGTGCAAGCACGGTCGATAATGATTTCACAAACGTTAAAAGCCGATTCTTAACCATCTGGCTAGCTTCTGATGGCAGGACAACTGGATCCAAAGCTCTGCACAAAAACAAGATTCTTTTAACGAAACAATAAAAAGTATCGACTTCCATATCGTGCCTGAATATTCAGGAACTACCTGCAGATAAGTATGGCTCCGGTCCATAGCAGCAACGGTTGAAGATAAGAACTCATAACATAATGTGTATTACTCTTTCTCCAACTCCTGTCACTCTTCTGAAAAATGTAAAATACAAACTTTAAGCATAAGTATTAAAAATTAAATATTGAAATAACCAGAAAGGCACAAACATGAAGACAAGCGTTTCTGGTTTGGCGCATTAATGGCCCGAGACCCCACACAGCAAACACTACAATACTCACTGTTGGCAGTAGCTTCAGTATAATAGGTCTATCTTTAAAACCACTGCAGTAAGTTTTAATGTCATTTTTTTTACATATTTTCAGTCAGATTAATCAAAAAATTTTGTTTAAACAAGATTGATTAATGATCACCTTGATAAGGCAAACGCAACATTTTTGACAACAGAAGTCCCAAAATCTTGGATTGGATTAAGTGAACAATTGCACTTAAGTAGATTAAATCGACTAGGAGCGGTGCTCAATGGTTGATGTGATCGAACCGAAAGATTGATACCCAAGGAATCTTTTTTCTGCAAGAAGTTTATGAAGTTCATAAATATAATGCACACACCAAATAATATAAACATTAACAAGTGAGATATTTTATTATTCTCAGCCAGAGAGGAACATACAGAAGCAACTGATGAGAGACTGGCAGGTAATATATGCAATTTGTCGCTTTCAATCAAGCCCTGTCGAGTACACGTAACATTCTGCGAAAGATATCAGTTCAAACCAACACAATACAAATTAGAGAAAATTCAACTAATAGTAACCAAGTTTCTCAGGTGTTCATAAAGTCAGTTTTTTTTCTCCCTCTCTAAAGTCATTCGACTTTCATTAGGTGTTCCAAGCCTATGTAATTTTTCTATAAATGGTAAATAAATATTAATATAAATGAGGAAATGATTCAAATTAAACATATTTTGTACCTGAAACTGCTTCATGTACAACTGATTCTTGTAAATTCCCAATTTGGGGTTAAAATTCAAAGAACCAGTCATAGCCAACATTTGATGAGATTTCAATTACAAACATTCAGCAACAGTAATTTGCATTGCAGTCACCATTAAACACGGTCCAAACCCTAGGACAATATTTTTTTAAATAAAATTCAGGATTGTGGACAAATTATTCATCAAGAACCTGTAATAGATGATTCCATTTACATATGGTTACAGAATTATGTAAACAACAAGCAAATTGAGAAACTAAATGTACAAAATTTAGAAATTAATAACCTGTGGTTGATTTATGGATTGCAAAATCAGAAGAATTATACAATTGTGATAAGAAATTAATAACCTGTTTGGCAAGAAACAATAACAAAATTGGGTGGTTTGGCTGGCATCATAAATTTGGATTCATATATTGCATGTGACCAAACCTTTTAAAGATATTTATATAAAAAATAAACACAGTTATATAAATTAGTTAATGATAATAACATATACAGAAAAAATATAAAACTTACATTAAGAAATCAAACCAAACATAAAAATCTTTGGTTTATGTCATTTCAACAAATTGATTATTCATACAAGTCACATATCGTGTTCAAACTACAGAAACATGACTAAACAGCCTCATTTACCATTCATAGTTCTTAATGGTGACCTCTCATCAACACTATTTTCCACCATATTCCTTTTGGAAGAAGACTGATACACATTGTTCTTGTTCTCTTTCACCGGGTCAAACCGATCGGTCAACTCCGAACCCGCACTTCCACCACCACGATTATCATCGAAACCCGACATTATACTCCTTAAAGCACCCATCACTTGCCCGTCTTCACGTGATAACTTATTTATCCACTCAGACGCGCCATCAATAATACTCATCAACTTCTCATTTTCTAGTGACAGTTTCTTGACTCACATACATTTTTTAACAAACCGAACGCGGGCTTCTAAATCCTTTTCGAGTTCTTTAATCATCAAACCCTTTTCTTGTACTTCTATCTCCTTAATCACCATTGTTGTTATCATCTTATCCCAAGTTTTATGAAACATATTCATCTCTGCTTGCATTTTTGCAAGTTGAGATGAAAACGAAGCGGTTGAGTCATTAAATTCTTGCTCTAAAGAACTTATAACTTGCTGCTGGTCAAGATTTTGTTTTTCATACTCATGAATCCTCTCAGATTCTAACTGTTTGATATCTTCTTCAAGATCATTAATTCTTGTTTCTTTTTGTTTCAAGTCTTCTTTAAGGTTGACTTCATACTCATGAATCCTCTCAGATTCTAACTGTTTGATATCTTCTTCAAGATCATTAATTCTTGTTTCTTTTTGTTTCAAGTCTTCTTTAAGGTTGACTTCATACTCATGAATCCTCTCAGATTCTAACTGTTTGATATCTTCTTCAAGATCATTAATTCTTGTTTCTTTTTGTTTCAAGTCTTCTTTAAGGTTGACTTCGGTTTCCACTTGAGCTAATAGTGAAGCTTCTAGCTCCCGTCTCATACGATGGTTCACTTCCAAATCGAGTTCTAACTTTTCAGCAACCGATTTCCATATTTGTAACTCAAATTCGACCTCGCTTGTTTCACAATAACTCTGATCGAGTTCTTCATTTACATTCGTCAGCTCGGTTTTTGTTTGCACCAGTTGATGTTTATAACTGTCAATCTGTTTATGCAATAACAGTTTTTCCTCATCAATCTTTGATCGGGTCTCCAAAAGTATGGATTTTAACGCCACCATCATGACTTCACATTCCTCTTTTTCCATTATTAATTGTAACACCAGAGTGTTATATTC
The DNA here is from genome assembly GCF_021521415.1 of Bidens hawaiensis. Taxonomy (NCBI): domain Eukaryota; kingdom Viridiplantae; phylum Streptophyta; class Magnoliopsida; order Asterales; family Asteraceae; genus Bidens; species Bidens hawaiensis. Next base: position 60,231 of record NW_027496050.1, read on the forward strand.
ATTCAAACGAGTCTCTTTACTTTCTAACTCGTCTTTGCAACAATTCAAATCTGCAACCATTTGTTCGAATCGAGCGGTCCGTTCTGCTTCTTTGACAATATTATTTTCATCCAAAATTTTAATCTCTTTCAAACGAGTCTCTTTACTTTCTAACTCGAGTCTGCAACGATTCAAATCTGCAACCATTTGTTCAAATCGAGCGGTCCATTCGGCTTCTTTGATGTTATTAATCTCATTAAAACGAGTCTCTTTACTTTCTAACTCGTGTCTGCAACAACTCAATTCTGCAGCCATTTGATCAAATCGAGCGGTCCATTCGGCTTCTTTGACATTATTAATCTCATCAAAACGAGTCTCTTTACTTTCTAACTCGTGTCTGCAACAATTCAATTCTGCAACCATTTGTTCAAATCGAGTGGTCCATTCGGCTTCTTTGACATTATTATTCTCCTCCAAAGTTTTAATCTTGTTTTGAAGCTTTATGATTGAAGAATTATTACCGGCTTCTTGAATCTGGGATTCTTTTAGTTTCTTGAGATTGAGAACCAGTTCTTCATTTTTTTCCTTAATTACTTGAAGTTTGGATTTTGTGTCCAAAAAGCTTGAATTTGATTCTGAAATTTGAATCTCCAAGCACTTCCTTCGGTCCTCTTCTTGAACGAGAGCTCGTTTACACAACTCTAATTGCGTTTTAAGATCTTCTGAAAGTGTAATTTGAGAATCTAGCTTTGTTTCCAAAGTGGATATATCATTATAAAATGTAGATTTCTCGATATCCCACTCGTTTTTCTTTACGCGAAGATTGTTTTTAAGCTTTTCATGGGCTTCTTCCAAATGCTTGAATTGTTCATTCTTCCATTTGAGCTGTTCTTCAAGCTTCATTTTTTCTTCTTCCAACTTTTCAAACAAATCTCCTCTTTCTCTCATTTGTTTCGAAGCTTTAGCCATTTTGCTTTCACTTGCACACTTCTTTTGTGAAACTGATACAATCCCTTCTTTTAGAAGCTCAATCTTGTCCATAAAAGCACGGTTTTGGTCCTCGAGGTTCAAAATCTTTGCATTTGCTTCCTCTAATGAGGAAACAAGCATTTGTTTCTCATCTTCACATTCCCTAAGCTTTGAATTAAATTCTGCACGAAGCTTATCGTTTGCAGAAGTGAAACTTAAAATGATTTTCTCTTTTTCTTTTAGTTTACACTTGAGATCTTCTAATGACTGCTTTGCAACATAAACTTCATCGACTTTTGCTTCTACTTCATGAGCTTGTTTCTCAAGTTTCAGATTGAGTTCTTGGATTCTCTTGAGTTGATCATTGTTTGATTTCTTCAAGTTTTCACAGAGGTTGGCTTTCACGAGATTTTCTGATTTCAACTTTTCGATTTCAGTTTTTGCATCATCTAGCTCTTCATAAAGTTTTTCAGTCATGTTCACTCTTTTTAACTACCTGTGACAACATAATAGCATTAGCAACATGAAGTGTCCAATATTCTACATACATTACAAAAAAACTATGCTAGCAGCAGACATTATAAACACAATAATATCATTTTGTTCAAACCTACCTCTATCTTACTAGAAAAAAAAAAGAAGGCATCGACGCGTTTTGGTCCCAAAAGCTGGTATATGACAACCAAATAAGTTCTCTCTAGTCTGTTTTACACATCAACCTATTTATCAGTTAAACCTACCTATATGTGATTGTAAAGTAACCAAAAAAAATATTCTTGTGCCCAGTACTTACAACCAGAAATCTGTCATCTATTTTACACATGAACCTATTTATCAAATAAATCTTCCATAATTTCTTCATTAACTGTTTTTACATACTTTGACCACTTTTCACCAAACTAACAGTTCAACAATTTTGTACCAAGTTTCTTCATCAAATACAAAAGCATCTTCCTAAAGTTAATAATATGAAAGATAAACTAGCAGTTCCTTCTTATCTTAAAGTCAAACTGTAATTCTTACTCCCTCGGTCCAAATCAAAGTCAGCATTTTAGTTCTGAAGGGCAAATATTTATTCCTCAACTTTAAAAACTTACAATAACTGTTCTGTTTTTCTAACTAAGACAGTAAGACCTAGCAAACAAACTGCATCATAATATGATCATTAGATGATACTATCATATTATGATGCAGTTTTTGTCGGCTCTTTCGGTTTCTGTCCTGATCCGAACAAAAGGTACATCAACGATTTTAATGATGAAATCATGTTTCCAGAAATGGAAAAAAAAACTGTTTTGACCCGAAACCCATTCCGACCCGGACCCGAAACAACCCGTTTGTAATTTGACCCGACCCGACCCGTTTGGCAGTCCTAGATGATAGGTAGGTGAAAAATGGATTAAATTGAGTAATGTAGATGACAATATATCACCAAACTGAACACATATGAATCGGGAAGATAAAACAAATAACGAAGTAATTAAGATAGGGTTTGGAAAGCGGAAACAGAAGGAATGGGAGAGAACAATGTACCTGATGATCAGAGTAATGATTATTATTGTTATTCGAATAATAACAGCAGAGCATGAATCGATAGACTGGTGAATGTGATCGTATGGTTTGAGTAACTTTTGGGAGAAGAAAGAAACGTGGGTTGCAGCAGGTAGCCGTTGTAACTGAATCAATTGGTGGACTACTTTATTCATTTTAAATTGGTCCCACTAAGTTACCGTTTTACTCTCTACGTCGTCGTTTTAGACTCTTATTTATTATCTTCATCTTTTGCACCAAAAAAAGGCAGTAATTAATCATGGTGTGTATTTAGATTTTAGAATTGGGTTTTGTTTTTGTGTTTTTTTTTTCTTTTAACTAGTTTTTTTATTTTTCACATACTCGAATTCAGTCTTCGGTTGAGTAATACCAACATTTTTACAATCACACCATAAGAGGTGGGGTTAAAATTCGGTTTAATGCATTTGTTTTAGTTTTAATTAAATTAAAGTTCCTTTTTTTAAAAAAAAAAAAATAATTAATCGTTTGGTGCATTTCTTGATGGTTTTGTTCTTTTATTATTGTTTTTTATTTAAATTTTGGTGTAGTAAATTTATTTAAAAAATAAGCAAGATGAGCATTCGCTCAAAAATAATTGAAAGAGGTGGTGATTTTTAAATAGCGAACAAATTTTATGGGTATATATGTGTGTTTATATTCAATTATATGGATGGAATGATGGTTCCATTGTAAATGCTCAAGATTGTTGCTATCTAGATTGAGGGGTGTTAAATTTCATGAATTCAAATAAGTATTGATAATGGTGTACATTTTATTTTTGTGTAGTTAAGCGATAAGTTTTAAAGTTTTTGAGGTGTATTGGTAACCTTACTACCTACTGCTATGTGTTGATTTTCAAATAAAACGATTACTTTCAACATAAATAACAACTTGGTTAGGTATAAATACTTATTTAGGGTCCTTAAAAAGTTATAGTCATGAGCATGAGTATACGAGTCAAATAAAATGCAACAAGAACTATGGTTTTTCTTAGACCAATTGTTATCGGTGGGTGAAAAGGGCAAAGGTGTAAGGTGCATTTTCCGACATGCACTTGGCAAAATGGGCTCACATTTTATAGCAAGTTGGGTATGTTATGGTAGGGTGAAATGTGATAATCGACTTGAAGAACAATGATTGGTTCAAAAGAGGGGCAACAATGGTGCTGGCCATGAAAATAGCTATATCACGGCCCCACAACACTTGTCTTACAACCATTGTCATGTAAATATTTGTGAGTGGAAGACCACATTTATAAATTTTGTAAAGATAACATATAGTTTATATATAACAGTAAGCTAAATACAATCGGTAATGTGTACAAATATTTCAAACTAAAACAAACATAATACGTACATAATTGATCATAAGTTACACCATTTAAGGCATTCAAATATTGATCTTAAGGGTTAACCATGAGTCTTTTCCCCTTAAATCTTGATATGCCAAACCCTCAATTTATTTATTTTTTTGAAATCACTTCTTCAATCATTTTTATTTATTTATCACATTATCTGAAGATGGATGTTGTGATTTTTGTGCAGAATTCGTTGATCGCGCATCTAAACTTGAGTGAGCCTTTTTAACCTTCCAACACATCCAACCGCACGACGAGGCCTTTGCAAGTTCATCATCACCAATACATTCCCCACTTTTATTTCCGGCTTCCATCTTCTCTTTATGAAGCTTTTTCAATACGTAAACCTCAGCCAAATCGTGACCAACTGTGGCCATAGCTTCTAAGTTTATTGCAACACAAAATAACCCAATTGCAAAACATGGGTAAAAACTGTCAAATATATAAGCATCACGGTTGCTTGGGCAACAAGTAAAATTCTCTTGATGGGGTGCTAGCTAAAAAAATAAATACAGTAATGGTGGCCTCTCTATGATTATATTTAAATAGTGTGTACTTTTAATAGAATTTGTTTATCCAAAAATATCTCAATAATGTTATTGTCCTTTTGTTGAGGTTTTATATAATGTTCTTTAATTTTTCATTTCTTAAAATTTAACCATCAGAATACCATGATTTGTAATATATAGCATTTGATGTACTAATAACCGCTAGAAACATAAGAATGTGAACGAGACAAGGCACTCGTGATTGCAAGTGGCTAGTTTGTTAAAAGTTTTTATTGGCCAGACCGAAATTAAAAATGCTCGAGTTGCCTTAAAAATTGCTAAGAAAAGCTCTAGATTTAGACATACATAGCAAAATGAGTCGAAATTAAACCAAAACTGAACTTTTAATCTCAACTTGTTTTCACGCGTCATATTTAATTTGCAAAGCTTTTTACATAGAAAACGATGCAAGAATGTCTTCTTGGTACCTTAATGGCCACGTATTTGGGTGTAATAGAAAAAGAAAATTTTATAATAAACAATCCTAACATACTTATTTTTAATTCATTGAAAGATGGTAGACCAATTTGACTTGGAGAGCAAGGAACAATGGTCAAATAATCATATTATATATATTGTACCTTTTGAAGTATCAATTATTTACTTTATTAATATTTTTGTAAATTATTAGAACTTTGTTACAATATATTTATTGTGTGTAATAAAACATAAAATAACTAAATATCATTCTATGAGAAATAAGTAAATTAGTTGATTTCTATGTATTGCTTTTGAATTATTACATGTGTGTGAACTTTTAAGTAAAAACAAACAAACATAAACTTTGCAGGATTTGGTTTAACTCTACATGTTTGAACAATTGTAGTTTGAACTCACGAACGCATGTAGCTAGTAACGTATCAGTAGGTAGTTCTTTTGGTTAAGAAAAACTTTATAACTATAGAGTTAATTTCAAAAAAAAATTTGTTAAATACAAAAGCAATTAAAAGTAGTTATAACTATAGAGTTAATTTCACACATGCTTCATGTTGATTGGTCATATTGCAATTTGGTAATGATACGGCATCCAACTACCGAAGTTTAAAACTACAGGTTTAGATCAACTTCACGAGGTCTCTAAAAATGGATGGACGTTAAGTTACTTTGTTAAATAAGTGTGAAATAACCAAATACCCTTTAATAAAAAATTAATTCAAAAACTTAATAAAAAAAATAATAAATAACTATGGGGTCCACTTTCTTTATGATAAAACAATTATGACTGGTATTTGTATTTGCCGTTGTTCATCGTCGAAAATATGAAAATAACAATTGTTTTCGCAAATTTTGGATTCCTCGATCATGTTAATCAAAAATGGGTTGGCTAAGTTCTTGAGTCTGATAAATTAACGGTGGTGTTGTTGAGAGGCCAAATGTTAAATATTTGACATTCTTGTATGAAAATTAAATATAATTAACTGTTTGGTAGCCTTTTAATGGTTATTAAGAAACTACCTAAGAGGCTATCTCTTAACGGTTAAAAGAGATAGTTTTAAGTCTGAATGGTTAAAAGGTAAATATTAATTCAGATTTTTGGTTAACTTTTAACTATTAAGTGGCTACTAAGTACTAATCATTAAAAGGTAACCTCTTAATGATCATTAAGCTACCAAACAGCCCCGAGATATTAACGAACATATTTTATTCTATCTTTTTAATGAGACCTTATGTTGGATTAGATTGTTTGCTTTCTTGATAAAAGGGATGCTAAATTATATGAATTCCAATAAGCATTGATTATTAATTTTTTTAAGGTTAGAATGTTAATTTAAATGACTATAGTTTCATGTGAAAGTGAAATTAATCAGAGTTTGGAGGGTTATAAACTTATAATAGCAATGGATGATAAGTTGGATGACGCCACACCCCACGTATGCCGTGCACCCCACGATTATGTAGTCCACTTTCTATCCGACCATGTTGCTGTCGGGAAAAACGACCATCTAGCCACGAACGGTTAACAAAAGTTGCGGAATTAATCTTCGTTTGACTAAACTTTTTTTCGACCCGAATGAACCAATGAGAACGCAAACAAATAGGGTAATTTAAAAGTAAATAGGACACAATAATTTTAGCGTGAAAAACCTCTCAATGCGAGAGTAAAAACCACGGGACTACTAGATCCGCTTCAAATCCACTATCACCAATAATAGCAATACAAAGTTCTTCTCTAGATAAAACTAGAGGCATACACAAACATCATATACTTAGTACAAACAATCTTCAAGTATATGAAATCAAACTACAAAAGAAACGAGTAAAATGTATCACCAATGAAAAAATAAATCGATCTCTGGCACGTCTCTTATCTACACAAAACTCCAAAAGAATGAGCACAACAAAACTTATCCTGGCTTCGTCTCTAATGCCTTCGATAGTAGCAAAAGAAGAAAACCACACAAACCCTTGTGTGCTTTTTCGGCAGAATAGAATGCACCAAAAAGAAATTATTTGATATATATATATATATATTTGTGTTATGTCGGTAATTGCAAAAACCAAAGCCCATCTTTCTTTACATACACATAACACATGTGTA